>NW_026047092.1:3342443-3645165 GCF_023864275.1 Schistocerca cancellata | reverse complement strand
TCCATCGTCATTACGTGGCCCTGAATGTTACAATTCACTATCAGTTTTTCGTCAGATTCGAAAATCTTTGACTCACAGCAGAACGGCCATAAGGTGCCCGAGGCAGCAATAGACCCATGGAGACAAGTCTACTGGAGGACGATGTATTGAATCGGGACGCAATTTGAGTGATCCATCGTCATTAGGTGGCCCTGAACGTTACAATTCACTATCAGTTTTTCGTCCGATTCGAAAATCTTTGACTCACAGCAGAACGGCCATAAGGTGCCCGAGGCAGCAATAGAACCATGGAGACAAGTCTGCTGGAGGACGATGTATTGAATCGGGACGCAATTTGAGTGTTCCATCGTCATTAGGAGGCCCTGAACGTTACAATTCACTATCAGTTTTTCGTCCGATTCGAAAATTTTGACTCACAGTAGAACGGCCATAAGGTGCCCGAGCAAGCAATAGCCCAATGGAGACAAGTCTGCTGAAGGACGATGTATTGAATCGGAACGCAATTTGAGTGTTCCATCGTCATTAGGAGGCCCTGAACGTTACAATTCACTATCAGTTTTTCGTCCGATTCGAAAATCTTTGACACAGCAGAACGGCCATAAGGTGCCCCAGGCAGCAATAGACCCATGGAGACAAGTCGGCTGGAGGACGATGTACTGAATCGGGACGCAATTTGAGTGATACATCGTCAGTAGGTGGCCCTGAACGTTACAATTCACTATCAGTTTTTCGTCCGATTCGAAAGTCTTTGACTCACAGTAGAACGGCCATAAGGTGCCCGAGGCCGCAATAGACCCATGGAGACAAGTCGGCTGGAAGACGATGTATTGAATCGGGACGCAATTTGAGTGATCCATCGTCATTAGGTGGCCCTGAACGTTACAATTCACTATCAGTTTTTCGTCCCATTCGATAATTTAGACTCACAGCATAACGGACATGGAGACAAGTCGGCTGGAGGACGATGTATTCAATCGGGACGCAATTTGAGTGTTCCATCGTCATTAGGTGGCCCTGAATGTTACAATTCACTATCAGTTTTTCGTCAGATTCGAAAATCTTTGACTCACAGCAGAACGGCCATAAGGTGCCGGAGGCAGCAATAGACCCATGGAGACAAGTCTGCTGGAGGACGATGTATTGAATCGGGACGCAATTTAAGTGATCCATCGTCATTAGGTGGCCCTGAACGTTACAATTCACTATTAGTTTTTCGTCCGATTCGAAAATCTTTGACTCACAGCAGAACGGCCATAAGGTGCCCCAGCAGGCAATAGACCCATGGAGACAAGTCTGCTGGAGGACGAAGTATTGAATCGGGACGCAATTTGAGTGTTCCATCGTCATTAGGAGGCCCTGAACGTTACAATTCACTATCAGTTTTTCGTCCGATTCGAAAATCTTTGACTCACAGCAGAACGGCCATAAGGTGCCAGAGGCAGCAATAGACCCATGAAGACAAGTCTGCTGGAGGACGATGTATTGAATCGGGACGCAATTTGAGTGATCCATCGTCATTAGGAGGCCCTGAACGTTACAAATCACTACCAGTTTTTCGTCCGATTCGAAAATCTTTGACTCACAGCAGAACGGCCATAAGGTGCACGAGGCAGCAATAGACCCATGGAGGCAAGTCTGCTGGAGGACGAAGTATTGAATCGGGACGCAATTTGAGTGATCCATCGTCATTAGGTGGTCCTGAACGTTACAATTCACTATCAGTTTTTCGTCCGATTCGAAAATCTTTGGCTCACAGCAGAACGGCCATATGGTGCCCGAGGCAGCAATAGACCCATGGAGACAAGTCTGCTGGAGGAGGATGTATTGAATCGGGACGCAATTTGAGTGATCCATCGTCATTAGGTGGCCCTGAACGTTACAATTCACTATCAGTTTTTCGTCCGATTCGAAAATTTTTTAATCACAGCAGAACGGCCAAAAGGTGCCCGAGGCAGCCATAGACCCATGGAGACAAGTCTGCTGGAGGACGATGTATTGAATCGGGACGCAATTTGAGTGATCCATCGTCATTAGGTGGCCCTGAACGTTACAATTCACTATCAGTTTTTCGTCCCATTCGATAATTTAGACTCACAGCATAACGGCCATGGAGACAAGTGGGCTGGAGGACGATGTATTGAATCGGGACGCAATTTGAGTGTTACATCGTCATTAGGTGGCCCTGAATGTTAGAATTCACTATCAGTTTTTCGTCAGATTCGAAAATCTTTGACTCACAGCAGAACGGCCATAAGGTGCCCGAGGCAGCAATAGACCCATGGAGACAAGTCTGCTGGAGGACGATGTATTGAATCGGGACGCAATTTGAGTGATCCATCGTCATTAGGAGGCCCTGAATGTTACAATTCACTATCAGTTTTTCGTCCGATTCGAAAATCTTTGACTCACAGCAGAACGGCCATAAGGTGCCCGAGGCAGCAATAGACCCATGGAGACAAGTCTGCTGGAGGACGATGTATTGAATCGGGACGCAATTTGAGTGTTCCATCGTCATTAGGAGGCCCTGAACGTTACAATTCACTATCAGTTTTTCGTCCGATACGAAAATCTTTGACTCACAGCAGAACGGCCACAAGGTGTCCGAGGCAGCTATAGACCCATGGAGACAAGTTGGCTGGAGGACGATGTATTGAATCGGGACGCAATTTGAGTGATCCATCGTCATTAGGTGGCCTTGAACGTTACAATTCACTATCAGTTTTTCGTCCCATTCGGTAATCTAGACTCACAGCAGAACGGCCATAAGGTGCCCGAGGCAGCAATAGACCCATGGAGTCAAGTTGGCTGGAGGACGATGTATTGAATCGGGACGCAGTTTGTGTGGTTCATCGGCATTAGGTGGCTATGAATGTTACAATTAACTATCAGATTTTCGTCCGATTCGAAAATCTTTGACTCACAGCAGAACGGATATAAGGTGCCCGAGGCAGAAATAGACCTATAAAGACAAGTCTGCTGGAGGACGATGTATTGAATCGGGACGCAATTTGAGTGATCCATCGTCATTAGGTGGCCCTGAACGTTACAATTCACTATCAGTTTTTCGTCCCATTCGATAATTTAGACTCACAGCATAACGGCCATGGAGACATGTCGGCTGGAGGACGATGTATTGAATCGGGACGCAATTTGAGTGTTCCATCGTCATTAGGTGGCCCTGAATGTTACAATTCACTATCAGTTTTTCGTCAGGTTTGAAAATCTTTGACTCAGATCAGAACGGCCATAAGGTGCCCGAGGCAACAGTAGACCCATGGAGACAAGTCTGCTGGAGGACGATGTATTGATTCGGGACGCAATTTGAGTGATCCATCCTCATTAGGAGGCCCTGAACGTTACAATTCACTATCAGTTTTTCGTCCGATTCGAAAATCTTTGACTCACAGCAGAACGGCCATAAGGTGCCCGAGGCAGCAATAGACCCATGGAGACAAGTCTGCTGGAGGACGATGTATTGAATCGGGACGCTATTTGAGTGTTCCATCGTCATTAGGAGGCCCTGAACGTTTCAATTCACTATCAGTTTTTCGTCCGATTCGAAAATCTTTGACTCACAGCAGAACGGCCAGAAGGTGCCCGAGGCAGCAATAGACCCATGGAGACAAGTCTGCTGGAGGACGATGTATTGAATCGGGACGTAATTTGAGTGATCCATCGTCATTAGGTGGCCCTGAACGTTACAATTCACTATCAGTTTTTCGACCGATTCGAAAATCTTTGACCCACAGCAGAACGGCCATAAGGTGCCCGAGGCAGCAATAGACCCATGGAGACAAGTCGTCTGGAGGACGATGTATTGAATCGGGACGCAATTTGAGTGATCCATCGTCATTAGGAGGCCCTGAATGTTACAATTCACTATCAGTTTTTCGTCCGATTCGAAAATCTTTGACTCACAGCAGAACTGCCATAAGGTGCCCGAGGCAGCAATAGACCCATGGAGACAAGTCGTCTGGAGGACGATGTATTGAATCGGGACGCAATTTGAGTGATCCATCGTCATTAGGTGGCCCTGAACGTTACAATTCACTATCAGTTTTTCGTCCCATTCGATAATTTAGACTCACAGCATAACGGCCATGGAGGCAAGTCGGCTAGAGGACGATGTATTGAATCGGGACGCAATTTGAGTGTTCCATCGTCATTAGGTGACCCTGAATGTTATAATTCACTATCAGTTTTTCGTCCCATTCGATAATCTAGACTCACAGCAGAACGGCCATAAGGTGCCCGAGGCAGCAATAGACCCATGGAGTCAAGTCGGCTGGAGGACGATGTATTGAATCGGGACGCAATTTGTGTGGTTCATCGGCATTAGGTGGCTATGAATGTTACAATTAACTATCAGATTTTCGTCCGATTCGAAAATCTTTGACTCACAGCATAACTGCCATAAGGTGCCCGCGGCAGCAATAGACGCATGGAGACAAGTCTGCTGGAGGACGATGTATTGAATCGGGACGCAATTTGAGTGATCCATCGTCATTAGGTGGCCCTGAACGTTACAATTCACTATCAGTTTTTCGTCCCATTCGATAATTTAGACTCACAGCATAACGGCCATGGAGACAAGTCGGCTGGAGGACGATGTATTGAATCGGGACGCAATTTGAGTGTTCCATCGTCATTAGGTGGCCCTGAATGTTACAATTCACTATCAGTTTTTCGTCAGATTCGAAAATCTTTGACTCTCAGCAGAACGGCCATAAGGTGCCCGAGGCAGCAATAGACCCATGGAGACAAGTCTGCTGGAGGACGATGTATTGAATCGGGACGCTATTTGAGTGTTCCATCGTCATTAGGTGGTCCTGAACGTTACAATTCACTATCAGTTTTTCGTCCGATTCGAAAATCTTTGAGTCACAGCAGAACGGCCAGAAGGTGCCCGAGGCAGCAATAGACCCATGGAGACAAGTCTGCTGGAGGACGATGTATTGAATCGGGACGCAATTTGAGTGATCCATCGTCATTAGGTGGCCCTGAACGTTACAATTCACTATCAGTTTTTCTTCCGATTCGAAAATCTTTGACTCACAGCAGAACGGCCATAAGGTGCCCGAGGCAGCAATAGAGCCATGGAGACAAGTCGGCTGGAGGACGATGTATTGAATCGGGACGCAATTTGAGTGATCCATCGTCATTAGGTGGCCCTGAACGTTACAATTCACTATCAGTTTTTCGTCCGATTCGAAAATCTTTGAGTCACAGCTGAACGACCAGAAGGTGCCCGAGGCAGCAATAGACCCATGGAGACAAGTCTGCTGGAGGACGATGTATTGAATCGGGACGCAATTTGAGTGATCCATCGTCATTAGGTGTCCCTGAACGTTACAATTCACTATCAGTTTTTCGTCCGACTCGAAAATCTTTGAGTCACAGCTGAACGACCAGAAGGTGCCCGAGGCAGCAATAGACCCATGGAGACAAGTCAGCTGGAGGATGATGTATTGAATCGGGACGCAATTTGAGTGATACATCGTCATTAGGTGGCCCTGAACGTTACAATTCACTATCAGTTTATCGTCCGATTCGAAAATCTTTGACTCACAGCAGAACGGCCATAAGGTGCCCGATGCAGCAATAGACCCATGAAGACGAGTCTGCTGGAGGACGATGTATTGAATCGGGACGCAATTTGAGTGATCCATCGTCATTCGGAGGCACTGAACGTTACAAATCACTACCAGTTTTTCGACGATTCAAAAATCTTTGACTCACAGCAGAACGGCCATAAGGAGCTCGAGGCAGCAATACACCCATGGAAACAAGTCTGCTGGAGGAGGATGTATTGAATCGCGACGCAATTTGAGTGATCCATCGTCATTAGGTGGCCCTGAACGTTACAATTCACTATCAGTTTTTCGTCCGATTCGAAAATCTTTGACTCACAGCAGAACGGCCATAAGGTGCCCGAGGCAGCAATAGACCCATGGAAACAAGTCTGCTGGAGGACGATGTATTGCATCGGGACGCAATTTGAGTGTTCCATCGTCATTAGGAGGCCCTGAACGTTACAATTCAGTATCAGTTTTTCGTCCGATTCGAAAATCTTTGACTCACAGCAGAACGGCCATAAGGTGCCCGAGGCAGCAATAGACCCATGGAGACAAGTCGGGTGGAGGACGATGTATTGAATCGGGACGCAATTTGAGTGATCCATCGTCATTACGTGGCCCTGAATGTACAATTCACTATCAGTTTTTCGTCCGATTCGAAAATCTTTGACTCACAGCAGAACAGCCATAAGGTGCCCGAGGCAGCAATAGACCCATGGAGACAAGTCTGCTGGAGGACGATGTATTGAATCGGGACGAAATTTGAGTGATCCATCGTCATTAGGTGGCCCTGAACGTTACAATTCACTATCAGTTTTTCGTCCGATTCGAAAATCTTTGACTCACAGCAGAACGGCAATAAGGTGCCCGAGGCAGCAATAGACCCAAGGAGACAAGTCTGCTGGAGGACGATGTATTGAATCGGGCCGCAATTTGAGTGTTCCATCGTCATTAGGAGGCCCTGAACGTTACAATTCACTATCAGTTTTTCGTCCGATTAGATAATCTTTGACTCACAGCAGAACGGCCATAAGGTGCCCCAGGCAGCAATAGACGCATGGAGACAAGTCGGCTGGAAGACGATGTATTCAATCGTGACGCAATTTGAGTTATCCATCGTCATTAGGTGGCCCTGAAAGTTACAATTCACTATCAGTTTTTCGTCCGATTCGAAAATCTTTGACTCACAGAAGAACGGCCATAAGGTGCCCGAGGCTGCAATAGACCCATGGAGACAAGTCGGCTGGAGGACGATGTATTGAATCGGGACGCAATTTGAGTGATCCATCGTCATTACGTGGCCCTGAATGTACAATTCACTATCAGTTTTTCGTCAGATTCGAAAAACTTTGACTCACAGCAGAACAGCCATAAGGTGCCCGAGGCAGCAATAGACCCATGGAGACAAGTCTGCTGGAGGACGATGTATTGAATCGGGACGCAATTTGAGTGATCCATCGTCATTAGGTGGCCCTGAAAGTTACAATTCACTATCAGTTTTTCGTCCGATTCGAAAATCTTTGACTCACAGCAGAACGGCCATAAGGTGCCCGAGGCAGCAATAGACCCATGGAGACAAGTCTGCTGGAGGACGATGTATTGAATCGGGACGCAATTTGAGTGATCCATCGTCATTAGGTGGCCCTGAACGTTACAATTCACAAACAGTTTTTCGTCCCATTCGATAATTTAGACTCACAGCATAACGGACATGGAGACAAGTCGGCTGGAGGACGATGTATTGAATCGGGACGCAATTTGAGTGTTCCATCGTCATTAGGAGGCCCTGAACGTTACAATTCACTATAAGTTTTTCGTCCGATTCGAAAACTTTGACACAGCAGAACGGCCATAAGGTGCCCGAGGCAGCAATAGACCCATGGAGACAAGTCGTCTGGAGGACGATGTACTGAATCGAGACGCAATTTGAGAGATCCATCGGCATTAGGTGGCCCTGAATGTTACAATTCACTATCAGTTTTTCGTCAGATTCGAAAATCTTTGACTCACAGCAGAACGGCCATAAGGTGCCCGAGGCAGCAATAGACCCATGGAGACAAGTCTGCTGGAGGACGATGTATTGAATCGGGACGCAATTTGAGTGATCCATCGTCATTAGGTGGCCCTGAACGTTACAATTCACAAACAGTTTTTCGTCCCATTCGATAATTTAGACTCACAGCATAACGGACATGGAGACAAGTCGGCTGGAGGACGATGTATTGAATTGGGATGCAATTTGAGTGTTCCATCGTCATTAGGAGGCCCTGAACGTTACAATTCACTATCAGTTTTTCGTCCGATTCGAAAATCTTTGACTCACAGCAGAACGGCCATAAGGTGCCCGAGGCAGCAATAGACCCATGGAGACAAGTCTGCTGGAGGACGATGTATTGAATCGGGACGCAATTTGAGTGATCCATCGTCATTAGGTGGCCCTGAACGTTACAATTCACTAACAGTTTTTCGTCCCATTCGATAATTTAGACTCACAGCATAACGGACATGGAGACAAGTCGGCTGGAGGACGATGTATTGAATCGGGACGCAATTTGAGTGTTCCATCGTCATTAGGAGGCCCTGAACGTTACAATTCACTATCAGTTTTTCGTCCGATTCGAAAATTTTTGACTCAGCAGAACGGCCATAAGGTGCCCGAGGCAGCAATAGACCCATGGAGCAAGGCGGCTGGAGGAGGATGTATTGAATCGGGACGCAATTTGAGTGATCCATCGTCATTAGGTGGCCCTGAACGTTACAATTTACTATCTGTTTTTCGTCCGATTCGAAAATCTTTGACTCACAGCAGAACGGCCATAAGGTGCCAGAGGCAGCAATAGACCCATGGAGACGAGTCGGCTGGAAGACGATGTATTGAATCGGGACGCAATTTGAGTGATCCATCGTCATTAGGTGGCCCTGAAAGTTACAATTCACTATCAGTTCTTCGTCCGATTCGAAAATCTTTGACTCACAGCAGAACGGCCATAAGGTGCCCGAGGCAGCAATAGACCCATGGAGACAAGTCTGCTGAAGGACGATGTATTGAATCGGGTCGCAATTTTAGTGATCCATCGTCATTAGGTGGCCCTGAACGTTACAATTCACTATCAGTTTTTCGTCCCATTCGATAATTTAGACTCAGAGCATAACGTCCATGGAGACACGTCGGCTGGAGGACGATGTATTGAATCGGGACGCAATTTGAGTGTTCCATCGTCATTAGGTGGCCCTGAACGTTACAATTCACTATCAGTTTTTCGTCAGATTCGAAAATCTTTGACTCACAGCAGAACGGCCATAAGGTGCCCGAGGCAGCAATAGACCCATAGAGACAAGTCTGCTGGAGGACGATGTATTGAATCGAAGCGCAATTTGAGTGATCCATCGTCATTAGGTGGCCCTGAACGTTACAATTCACTATCAGTTTTTCGTCCGATTCGAAAATCTTTGACTCACAGCAGAACGGCCATAAGGTGCCCGAGGCAGCAATAGACCCATGGAGACAAGTCTGCTGGAGGACGATGTATTGAATCGGGACGCAATTTGAGTGATCCATCGTCATTAGGTGGCCCTGAACGTTACAATTCACTGTCAGTTTTTCGTCCGATTCGAAAATCTTTGACTCACAGCTGAACGGCCATAAGGTGCCCGAGGCAGCAATAGACCCATGGAGACAGGTCTGCTGGAGAACGATGTATTGAATCGGGACGCAATTTGAGTGATCTATCGTCATTAGGTGGCTCTGAACGTTACAATTCACTATCAGTTTTTCGTCCGATTCGAAAATCTTTGACTCACAGCAGAACTGCCATAAGGTGCCCGAGGCAGCAATAGACCCATGGAGACAAGTCTGCTGGAGGACGATGTATTGAATCGGGACGCAATTTGAGTGTTCCATCGTCATTAGGAGGCCCTGAACGTTACAATTCACTATCAGTTTTTCGTCCGATTCGAAAATCTTTGACTCACAGCAGAACGACCATAAGGTGCCCGAGGCAGCAATAGCCCCATGGAGACCAGTCGGCTGGAGGACGATGTATTGAATCGGGACGCAATTTGAGTGATCCATCGTCATTAGGTGGCCCTGAAAGTTATAATTCCCTATCAGTTTATCGTCCGATTCGAAAATCTTTGACTCACAGCAGAACGGCCATAAGGTGCCCGAGGCAGCAATAGACCCATGGAGACAAGTCTGCTGGAGGACGATGTATTGAATCGGTACGCAATTTGAGTGATCCATCGTTATTAGGTGGCCCCTGAACGTTACAATTCACTATCAGTTTTTCGTCCCATTCGATAATCTAGACACTCAGCAGAACGGCCATAAGGTGCCCGAGGCAGCAATAGACCCATGGAGACAAGTCGGCTGGAGAACGATGTATTGAATCGGGACGCAATTTGAATGTTCCATCGTCATTAGGAGGCCCTGAATGTTACAATTAACTATCAGTTTTCCGTCCCATTCGATAATCTATACTCACAGCAGAACAGCCATAAGGTGCCCGAGGCAGCAATAGACCCATGGAGACAAGTCTGCTGGAGGACGATGTATTGAATCGGGACGCAATTTGAGTGATCCATCGTCATTAGGTGGCCCTGAAAGTTACAATTCACTATCAGTTTTTCGTCCGATTCGAAAATCTTTGACTCACAGCAGAACGGCCATAAGGTGCCCGAGGCAGCAATAGACCCATGGAGACAAGTCTGCTGGAGGACGATGTATTGAATCGGGACGCAATTTGAGTGTTCCATCGTCATTAGGAGGCCCTGAACGTTACAATTCACTATCAATTTTTCGTCCGATTCGAAAATCTTTGACTCACAGCAGAACGGCCATAAGGAGCCCGAGGCAGCAATAGGCTCATGGAGACAAGTCGGCTGGAAGACGATGTATTCAATCGGGACGCAATTTGAGTTATCCATCGTCATTGGGTGGCCCTGAAAGTTACAATTCACTATCAGTTTTTCGTCCGATTCGAAAATCTTTGACTCACAGCAGAACGGCCATAAGGTGCCCGAGGCAGCAATAGACCCATTAAGACAAGTCTGCTGGAGGACGATGTATTGAATCGGGACGCAATTTGAGTGATCCATCGTCATTAGGTGGCCCTGAACGTTACAATTCACTAACAGTTTTTCGTCCCATTCGATAATTTAGACTCACAGCATAACGGACATGGAGACAAGTCGGCTGGAGGACGATGTATTGAATCGGGACGCAATTTGAGTGTTCCATCGTCATTAGGAGGCCCTGAACGTTACAATTCACTATCAGTTTTTCGTCCGATTCGAAAATCTTTGACTCACAGCAGAACGGCCATAAGGTGCCCGAGGCAGCAATAGACCCATGGAGACAAGTCGGCTGGAGGACGATGTATTGAATCGGGACGCAATTTGAGTGATCCATCGTCATTACGTGGCCCTGAATGTACAATTCACTATCAGTTTTTCGTCAGATTCGAAAAACTTTGACTCACAGCAGAACAGCCATAAGGTGCCCGAGGCAGCAATAGACCCATGGAGACAAGTCTGCTGGAGGACGATGTATTGAATCGGGACGCAATTTGAGTGATCCATCGTCTTTAGGTGGCCCTGAAAGTTACAATTCACTATCAGTTTTTCGTCCGATTCGAAAATCTTTGACTCACAGCAGAACGGCCATAAGGTGCCCGAGGCAGCAATAGACCCATGGAGACAAGTCTGCTGGAGGACGATGTATAGAATAGGGACGCAATTTGAGTGATCCATCGTCATTAGGTGGCCCTGAACGTTACAATTCACAAACAGTTTTTCGTCCCATTCGATAATTTAGACTCACAGCATAACGGACATGGAGACAAGTCGGCTGGAGGACGATGTATTGAATCGGGACGCAATTTGAGTGTTCCATCGTCATTAGGAGGCCCTGAACGTTACAATTCACTATCAGTTTTTCGTCTGATTCGAAAATCTTTGACACAGCAGAACGGCCATCAGGTGCCCGAGGCAGCAATAGACCCATGGAGACAAGTCGGCTGGAGGACGATGTACTGAATCGAGACGCAATTTGAGAGATCCATCGTCATTAGGTGGCCCTGAATGTTACAATTCACTATCAGTTTTTCGTCAGATTCGAAAATCTTTGACTCACAGCAGAACGGCCATAAGTTGCCCGAGGCAGCAATAGACCCATGGAGACAAGTCTGCTGGAGGACGATGTATTGAATCGGGACGCAATTTGAGTGATCCATCGTCATTAGGTGGCCCTGAACGTTACAATTCACAAACAGTTTTTCGTCCCATTCGATAATTTAGACTCACAGCATAACGGACATGGAGACAAGTCGGCTGGAGGACGATGTATTGAATCGGGACGCAATTTGAGTGTTCCATCGTCATTAGGAGGCCCTGAACGTTACAATTCACTATAAGTTTTTCGTCCGATTCGAAAACTTTGACACAGCAGAACGGCCATAAGGTGCCCGAGGCAGCAATAGACCCATGGAGACAAGTCGGCTGGAGGACGATGTACTGAATCGAGACGCAATTTGAGAGATCCATCGGCATTAGGTGGCCCTGAATGTTACAATTCACTATCAGTTTTTCGTCAGATTCGAAAATCTTTGACTCACAGCAGAACGGCCATAAGGTGCCCGAGGCAGCAATAGACCCATGGAGACAAGTCTGCTGGAGGACGATGTATTGAATCGGGACGCAATTTGAGTGATCCATCGTCATTAGGTGGCCCTGAACGTTACAATTCACAAACAGTTTTTCGTCCCATTCGATAATTTAGACTCACAGCATAACGGACATGGAGACAAGTCGGCTGGAGGACGATGTATTGAATCGGGATGCAATTTGAGTGTTCCATCGTCATTAGGAGGCCCTGAACGTTACAATTCACTATCAGTTTTTCGTCCGATTCGAAAATCTTTGACTCACAGCAGAACGGCCATAAGGTGCCCGAGGCAGCAATAGACCCATGGAGACAAGTCTGCTGGAGGACGATGTATTGAATCGGGACGCAATTTGAGTGATCCATCGTCATTAGGTGGCCCTGAACGTTACAATTCACTAACAGTTTTTCGTCCCATTCGATAATTTAGACTCACAGCATAACGGACATGGAGACAAGTCGGCTGGAGGACGATGTATTGAATCGGGACGCAATTTGAGTGTTCCATCGTCATTAGGAGGCCCTGAACGTTACAATTCACTATCAGTTTTTCGTCCGATTCGAAAATTTTTGACTCAGCAGAACGGCCATAAGGTGCCCGAGGCAGCAATAGACCCATGGAGCAAGGCGGCTGGAGGAAGATGTATTGAATCGGGACGCAATTTGAGTGATCCATCGTCATTAGGTGGCCCTGAACGTTACAATTTACTATCTGTTTTTCGTCCGATTCGAAAATCTTTGACTCACAGCAGAACGGCCATAAGGTGCCAGAGGCAGCAATAGACCCATGGAGACAAGTCGGCTGGAAGACGATGTATTGAATCGGGACGCAATTTGAGTGATCCATCGTCATTAGGTGGCCCTGTAAGTTACAATTCACTGTCAGTTCTTCGTCCGATTCGAAAATCTTTGACTCACAGCAGAACGGCCATAAGGTGCCCGAGGCAGCAATAGACCCATGGAGACAAGTCTGCTGAAGGACGATGTATTGAATCGGGTCGCAATTTTAGTGATCCATCGTCATTAGGTGGCCCTGAACGTTACAATTCACTATCAGTTTTTCGTCCCATTCGATAATTTAGACTCACAGCATAACGTCCATGGAGACAAGTCGGCTGGAGGACGATGTATTGAATCGGGACGCAATTTGAGTGTTCCATCGTCATTAGGTGGCCCTGAACGTTACAATTCACTATCAGTTTTTCGTCAGATTCGAAAATCTTTGACTCACAGCAGAACGGCCATAAGGTGCCCGAGGCAGCAATAGACCCATAGAGACAAGTCTGCTGGAGGACGATGTATTGAATCGAAGCGCAATTTGAGTGATCCATCGTCATTAGGTGGCCCTGAACGTTACAATTCACTATCAGTTTTTCGTCCGATTCGAAAATCTTTGACTCACAGCAGAACGGCCATAAGGTGCCCGAGGCAGCAATAGACCCATGGAGACAAGTCTGCTGGAGGACGATGTATTGAATCGGGACGCAATTTGAGTGATCCATCGTCATTGGGTGGCCCTGAACGTTACAATTCACTGTCAGTTTTTCGTCCGATTCGAAAATCTTTGACTCACAGCTGAACGGCCATAAGGTGCCCGAGGCAGCAATAGACCCATGGAGACAAGTCTGCTGGAAGAGGATGTATTGAATCGGGACGCAATTTGAGTGATCCATCGTCATTAGGTGGCCCTGAACGTTACAATTCACTATCAGTTTTTCGTCCGATTCCAAAATCTTTGACTCACAGCAGTACGGCCATAAGGTGCCCGAGGCTGCAATAGACCCATGAAGACAAGTCGGCTGGAGGACGATGTATTGAATCGGGACGCAATTTGAGTGATCCATCGTCATTAGGTGGCCCTGAATGTTACAATTCCCTATCAGTTTTTCGTCCGATTCGAAAATCTTTGACTCACAGCAGAACGGCCATAAGGTGCCCGAGGCAGCAATAGACCCATGGAGACAGGTCTGCTGGAGGACGATGTATTGAATCGGGACGCAATTTGAGTGATCCATCGTCATTAGGTGGCTCTGAACGTTACAATTCACTATCAGTTTTTCGTCCGATTCGAAAATCTTTGACTCACAGCAGAACTGCCATAAGGTGCCCGAGGCAGCAATAGACCCATGGAGACAAGTCTGCTGGAGGACGATGTATTGAATCGGGACGCAATTTGAGTGTTCCATCGTCATTAGGAGGCCCTGAACGTTACAATTCACTATCAGTTTTTCGTCCGATTCGAAAATCTTTGACTCACAGCAGAACGACCATAAGGTGCCCGAGGCAGCAATAGCCCCATGGAGACCAGTCGGCTGGAGGACGATGTATTGAATCGGGACGCAATTTGAGTGATCCATCGTCATTAGGTGGCCCTGAAAGTTATAATTCCCTATCAGTTTTTCGTCCGATTCGAAAATCTTTGACTCACAGCAGAACGGCCATAAGGTGCCCGAGGCAGCAATAGACCCATGGAGACAAGTCTGCTGGAGGACGATGTATTGAATCGGGACGCAATTTGAGTGATCCATCGTCATTAGGTGGCCCTGAAAGTTACAATTCACTATCAGTTTTTCGTCCGATTCGAAAATCTTTGACTCACAGCAGAACGGCCATAAGGTGCCCGAGGCAGCAATAGACCCATGGAGACAAGTCTGCTGGAGGACGATGTATTGAATCGGGACGCAATTTGAGTGTTCCATCGTCATTAGGAGGCCCTGAACGTTACAATTCACTATCAATTTTTCGTCCGATTCGAAAATCTTTGACTCACAGCAGAACGGCCATAAGGAGCCCGAGGCAGCAATAGGCTCATGGAGACAAGTCGGCTGGAAGACGATGTATTCAATCGGGACGCAATTTGAGTTATCCATCGTCATTGGGTGGCCCTGAAAGTTACAATTCACCATCAGTTTTTTGTCCGATTCGAAAATCTTTGACTCACAGCAGAACGGCCATAAGGTGCCCGAGGCAGCAATAGACCCATTAAGACAAGTCTGCTGGAGGACCATGTATTGAATCGGGACGCAATTTGAGTGATCCATCGTCATTAGGTGGCCCTGAACGTTACAATTCACAAACAGTTTTTCGTCCCATTCGATAATTTAGACTCACAGCATAACGGACATGGAGACAAGTCGGCTGGAGGACGATGTATTGAATCGGGACGCAATTTGAGTGTTCCATCGTCATTAGGAGGCCCTGAACGTTACAATTCACTATCAGTTTTTCGTCCGATTCGAAAATCTTTGACTTACAGCAGAACGGCCATAAGGTGCCCGAGGCAGCAATAGACCCATGGAGACAAGTCGGCTGGAGGACGATGTACTGAATCGAGACGCAATTTGAGAGATCCATCGTCATTAGGTGGCCCTGAATGTTACAATTCACTATCAGTTTTTCGTCAGATTCGAAAATCTTTGACTCACAGCAGAACGGCCATAAGTTGCCCGAGGCAGCAATAGACCCATGGAGACAAGTCTGCTGGAGGACGATGTATTGAATCGGGACGCAATTTGAGTGATCCATCGTCATTAGGTGGCCCTGAAAGTTACAATTCACAAACAGTTTTTCGTCCCATTCGATAATTTAGACTCACAGCACAACGGACATGGAGACAAGTCGGCTGGAGGACGATGTATTGAATCGGGACACAATTTGAGTGATCCATCGTCATTAGGTGGCCCTGAACGTTACAATTCACTATCAGTTTTTCGTCCGATTCGAAAATCTTTGACTCCCAGCAGAACGGCCATAAGGTGCCCGAGGCAGGAATAGACCCATGGAGACAAGTCGGCTGGAGGACGATGTATTGAATCGGGACGCAATTTGAGTGATCCATCGTCATTACGTGGCCCTGAATGTTACAATTCACTATCAGTTTCTCGTGAGATTCGAAAAACTTTGACTCACAGCAGAACGGCCATAAGGTGCCCGAGGCAGCAATAGACCCATGGAGACCAGTCGGCTGGAGAACGATGTATTGAATCGGGACGCAATTTGAGTGATCCATCGTCATTAGGTGGCCCTGAACGTTACAATTCACTATCAGTTTTTCTTCCGATTCGAAAATCTTTGACTCACAGCAGAACGGCCATAAGGTGCCCGAGGCAGCAATATACCAATGGAGACAAGTCGGATGGAGGACGATGTATTGAATCGGGACGCAATTTGAGTGATCCATCGTCATTAGGTGGCCCTGAACGTTACAATTCACTATCAGTTTTTCGTCCGATTCCAAAATCTTTGACTCACCGCAGAACGGCCATAAGGTGCCCGAGGCAGCAATAGACCCATGAAGACAAGTCTGCTGGAGGACGATGTATTGAATCGGGACGCAATTTGAGTGTTCCATCATCATTAGGAGGCCCTGAACGTTACAATTCACTATCAGTTACTCGTCCGATTCGAAAACTTTTGACTCACAGCAGAACGGCCATAAGGTGCCCGAGGCAGCAATAGACCCATGGAGACAAGTCGGCTGGAGGACGATGTACTGAATCGAGACGCAATTTGAGAGATCCATCGTCATTAGGTGGCCCTGAATGTTACAATTCACTATCAGTTTTTCGTCAGAATCGAAAATCTTTGACTCACAGCAGAACGGCCATAAGGTGCCCGAGGCAGCAATAGACCCATGGAGACAAGTCTGCTGGAGGAGGATGTATTGAATCGGGACACAATTTGAGTGATCCATCGTCATTAGGTGGCCCTGAACGTTACAATTCACTATCAGTTTTTCGTCCGATTCGAAAATCTTTGACTCCCAGCAGAACGGCCATAAGGTGCCCGAGGCAGGAATAGACCCATGGAGACAAGTCGGCTGGAGGACGATGTATTGAATCGGGACGCAATTTGAGTGATCCCTCGTCATTACGTGGCCCTGAATGTTACAATTCACTATCAGTTTTTCGTGAGATTCGAAAAACTTTGACTCACAGCAGAACGGCCATAAGGTGCCCGAGGCAGCAATAGACCCATGGAGACCAGTCGGCTGGAGAACGATGTATTGAATCGGGACGCAATTTGAGTGATCCATCGTCATTAGGTGGCCCTGAACGTTACAATTCACTATCAGTTTTTCGTCCGATTCCAAAATCTTTGACTCACAGCAGTACGGCCATAAGGTGCCCGAGGCTGCAATAGACCCATGAAGACAAGTCGGCTGGAGGACGATGTATTGAATCGGGACGCAATTTGAGTGATCCATCGTCATTAGGTGGCCCTGAATGTTACAATTCCCTATCAGTTTTTCGTCCGATTCGAAAATCTTTGACTCACAGCAGAACGGCCATAAGGTGCCCGAGGCAGCAATAGACCCATGGAGACAGGTCTGCTGGAGGACGATGTATTGAATCGGGACGCAATTTGAGTGATCCATCGTCATTAGGTGGCTCTGAACGTTACAATTCACTATCAGTTTTTCGTCCGATTCGAAAATCTTTGACTCACAGCAGAACTGCCATAAGGTGCCCGAGGCAGCAATAGACCCATGGAGACAAGTCTGCTGGAGGACGATGTATTGAATCGGGACGCAATTTGAGTGTTCCATCGTCATTAGGAGGCCCTGAACGTTACAATTCACTATCAGTTTTTCGTCCGATTCGAAAATCTTTGACTCACAGCAGAACGACCATAAGGTGCCCGAGGCAGCAATAGCCCCATGGAGACCAGTCGGCTGGAGGACGATGTATTGAATCGGGACGCAATTTGAGTGATCCATCGTCATTAGGTGGCCCTGAAAGTTATAATTCCCTATCAGTTTTTCGTCCGATTCGAAAATCTTTGACTCACAGCAGAACGGCCATAAGGTGCCCGAGGCAGCAATAGACCCATGGAGACAAGTCTGCTGGAGGACGATGTATTGAATCGGGACGCAATTTGAGTGATCCATCGTCATTAGGTGGCCCTGAAAGTTACAATTCACTATCAGTTTTTCGTCCGATTCGAAAATCTTTGACTCACAGCAGAACGGCCATAAGGTGCCCGAGGCAGCAATAGACCCATGGAGACAAGTCTGCTGGAGGACGATGTATTGAATCGGGACGCAATTTGAGTGTTCCATCGTCATTAGGAGGCCCTGAACGTTACAATTCACTATCAATTTTTCGTCCGATTCGAAAATCTTTGACTCACAGCAGAACGGCCATAAGGAGCCCGAGGCAGCAATAGGCTCATGGAGACAAGTCGGCTGGAAGACGATGTATTCAATCGGGACGCAATTTGAGTTATCCATCGTCATTGGGTGGCCCTGAAAGTTACAATTCACCATCAGTTTTTTGTCCGATTCGAAAATCTTTGACTCACAGCAGAACGGCCATAAGGTGCCCGAGGCAGCAATAGACCCATTAAGACAAGTCTGCTGGAGGACCATGTATTGAATCGGGACGCAATTTGAGTGATCCATCGTCATTAGGTGGCCCTGAACGTTACAATTCACAAACAGTTTTTCGTCCCATTCGATAATTTAGACTCACAGCATAACGGACATGGAGACAAGTCGGCTGGAGGACGATGTATTGAATCGGGACGCAATTTGAGTGTTCCATCGTCATTAGGAGGCCCTGAACGTTACAATTCACTATCAGTTTTTGGTCCGATTCGAAAATCTTTGACTTACAGCAGAACGGCCATAAGGTGCCCGAGGCAGCAATAGACCCATGGAGACAAGTCGGCTGGAGGACGATGTACTGAATCGAGACGCAATTTGAGAGATCCATCGTCATTAGGTGGCCCTGAATGTTACAATTCACTATCAGTTTTTCGTCAGATTCGAAAATCTTTGACTCACAGCAGAACGGCCATAAGTTGCCCGAGGCAGCAATAGACCCATGGAGACAAGTCTGCTGGAGGACGATGTATTGAATCGGGACGCAATTTGAGTGATCCATCGTCATTAGGTGGCCCTGAAAGTTACAATTCACAAACAGTTTTTCGTCCCATTCGATAATTTAGACTCACAGCACAACGGACATGGAGACAAGTCGGCTGGAGGACGATGTATTGAATCGGGACACAATTTGAGTGATCCATCGTCATTAGGTGGCCCTGAACGTTACAATTCACTATCAGTTTTTCGTCCGATTCGAAAATTTTTGACTCCCAGCAGAACGGCCATAAGGTGCCCGAGGCAGGAATAGACCCATGGAGACAAGTCGGCTGGAGGACGATGTATTGAATCGGGACGCAATTTGAGTGATCCATCGTCATTACGTGGCCCTGAATGTTACAATTCACTATCAGTTTCAAGGTGAGATTCGAAAAACTTTGACTCACAGCAGAACGGCCATAAGGTGCCCGAGGCAGCAATAGACCCATGGAGACCAGTCGGCTGGAGAACGATGTATTGAATCGGGACGCAATTTGAGTGATCCATCGTCATTAGGTGGCCCTGAACGTTACAATTCACTATCAGTTTTTCGTCCGATTCGAAAATTTTTGACTCCCAGCAGAACGGCCATAAGGTGCCCGAGGCAGGAATAGACCCATGGAGACAAGTCGGCTGGAGGACGATGTATTGAATCGGGACGCAATTTGAGTGATCCATCGTCATTAGGAGGCCCTGAACGTTACAATTCACTATCAGTTTCTCGTCCGATTCGAAAACTTTTGACTCACAGCAGAACGGCCATAAGGTGCCCGAGGCAGCAATAGACCCATGGAGACAAGTCGGCTGGAGGACGATGTACTGAATCGAGACGCAATTTGAGAGATCCATCGTCATTAGGTGGCCCTGAATGTTACAATTCACTATCAGTTTTTCGTCAGAATCGAAAATCTTTGACTCACAGCAGAACGGCCATAAGGTGCCCGAGGCAGCAATAGACCCATGGAGACAAGTCTGCTGGAGGAGGATGTATTGAATCGGGACACAATTTGAGTGATCCATCGTCATTAGGTGGCCCTGAACGTTACAATTCACTATCAGTTTCTCGTCCGATTCGAAAACTTTTGACTCACAGCAGAACGGCCATAAGGTGCCCGAGGCAGCAATAGACCCATGGAGACAAGTCGGCTGGAGGACGATGTACTGAATCGAGACGCAATTTGAGAGATCCATCGTCATTAGGTGGCCCTGAATGTTACAATTCACTATCAGTTTTTCGTCAGAATCGAAAATCTTTGACTCACAGCAGAACGGCCATAAGGTGCCCGAGGCAGCAATAGACCCATGGAGACAAGTCTGCTGGAGGAGGATGTATTGAATCGGGACACAATTTGAGTGATCCATCGTCATTAGGTGGCCCTGAACGTTACAATTCACTATCAGTTTTTCGTCCGATTCGAAAATCTTTGACTCCCAGCAGAACGGCCATAAGGTGCCCGAGGCAGGAATAGACCCATGGAGACAAGTCGGCTGGAGGACGATGTATTGAATCGGGACGCAATTTGAGTGATCCCTCGTCATTACGTGGCCCTGAATGTTACAATTCACTATCAGTTTTTCGTGAGATTCGAAAAACTTTGACTCACAGCAGAACGGCCATAAGGTGCCCGAGGCAGCAATAGACCCATAGAGACCAGTCGGCTGGAGAACGATGTATTGAATCGGGACGCAATTTGAGTGATCCATCGTCATTAGGTGGCCCTGAACGTTACAATTCACTATCAGTTTTTCGTCCGATTCGAAAATCTTTGACTCACAGCAGAACGGCCATAAGGTGCCCGAGGCAGCAATAGACCAATGGAGACAAGTCGGATGGAGGACGATGTATTGAATCGGGACGCAATTTGAGTGATCCATCGTCATTAGGTGGCCCTGAACGTTACAATTCACTATCAGTTTTTCGTCCGATTCCAAAATCTTTGACTCACCGCAGAACGGCCATAAGGTGCCCGAGGCAGCAATAGACCCATGAAGACAAGTCTGCTGGAGGACGATGTATTGAATCGGGACGCAATTTGAGTGTTCCATCATCATTAGGAGGCCCTGATCGTTACAATTCACTATCAGTTTCTCGTCCGATTCGAAAATTTTTGACTCACAGCAGAACGGCCATAAGGTGCCCGAGGCAGCAATAGACCCATGGAGACAAGTCTGCTGGAGGACGATGTATTGAATCGGGACGCAGTTTGAGTGATCCATCGTCATTAGGTGGCCCTGAACGTTACAATTCACTATCAGTTTTTCGTCCGATTCGAAAATCCTTTACTCCCAGCAGAACGGCCATAAGGTGCCCGAGGCAGCAATAGACCCATGGAGACAAGTCGGCTGGAGGACGATGTATTGAATCGGGACGCAATTTGAGTGATCCATCGTCATTACGTGGCCCTGAAAGTTACAATTCACTATCAGTTTTTCGTCCGATTCGAAAATCTTTGACTCACAGCAGAACGGCCATAAGGTGCCCGAGGCAGCAATAGACTCATGGAGACAAGTCGGCTGGAAGACGATGTATTCAATCGGGACGCAATTTGAGTGATCCATCGTCATTAGGTGGCCCTGAAAGCTACAATTCACTATCAGTTTTTCGTCCGATTCGAAAATCTTTGACTCACAGCAGAACGGCCATAAGGTGCCCGAGGCAGCAATAGACCCATGGAGACAAGTCTGCTGGAGGACGATGTATTGAATCGGGACGCAATTTGAGTGATCCATCGTCATTAGGTGGCCCTGAACGTTACAATTCACTAACAGTTTTTCGTCCCATTCGATAATTTAGACTCACAGCATAACGGACATGGAGACAAGTCGGCTGGAGGACGATGTATTGAATCGGGACGCAATTTGAGTGTTCCATCGTCATTAGGAGGCCCTGAACGTTACAATTCACTATCAGTTTTTCGTCCGATTCGAAAATTTTTGACACAGCAGAACGGCCATAAGGTGCCCGAGGCAGCAATAGACCCATGGAGACAAGTCTGCTGGAGGACGATGTATTGAATCGGGACGCAATTTGAGTGATCCATCGTCATTAGGTGGCCCTGAACGTTACAATTCACTAACAGTTTTTCGTCCCATTCGATAATTTAGACTCACAGCATAACGGACATGGAGACAAGTCGGCTGGAGGACGATGTATTGAATCGGGACGCAATTTGAGTGTTCCATCGTCATTAGGGGGCCCTGAACGTTACAATTCACTATCAGTTTTTCGTCCGATTCGAAAATTTTTGACACAGCAGAACGGCCATAAGGTGCCAGAGGCAGCAATAGACCCATGGAGACAAGGCGGCTGGAGGAAGATGTATTGAATCGGGACGCAATTTGAGTGATCCATCGTCATTAGGTGGCCCTGAACGTTACAATTTACTATCAGTTTTTCGTCCGATTCGAAAATCTTTGACTCACAGCAGAACGGCCATAAGGTGCCGGAGGCAGCAATAGACCCATGGAGACAAGTCGGCTGGAAGACGATGTATTGAATCGGGACGCAATTTGAGTGATCCATCGTCATTAGGTGGCCCTGAAAGTTACAATTCACTATCAGTTCTTCGTCCGATTCGAAAATCTTTGACTCACAGCAGAACGGCCATAAGGTGCCCGAGGCAGCAATAGACCCATGGAGACAAGTCTGCTGAAGGACGATGTATTGAATCGGGTCGCAATTTTAGTGATCCATCGTCATTAGGTGGCCCTGAACGTTACAATTCACTATCAGTTTTTCGTCCCATTCGATAATTTAGACTCACAGCATAACGTCCATGGAGACAAGTCGGCTGGAGGACGATGTATTGAATCGGGACGCAATTTGAGTGTTCCATCGTCATTAGGTGGCCCTGAACGTTACAATTCACTATCAGTTTTTCGTCAGATTCGAAAATCTTTGACTCACAGCAGAACGGCCATAAGGTGCCCGAGGCAGCAATAGACCCATAGAGACAAGTCTGCTGGAGGACGATGTATTGAATCGGTACGCAATCTGAGTGATCCATCGTCATTAGTTGGCCCTGAACGTTACATTTCACTATCAGTTTTTCGTCCGATTCGAAAATCTTTGACTCACAGCAGAACGGCCATAAGGTGCCCGAGGCAGCAATAGACCAATGGATACAAGTCTGCTGGAGGACGATGTATTGAATCGGGACGCAATTTGAGTGATCCATCGTCATTAGGTGGCCCTGAACGTTACAATTCACTATCAGTTTTTCGTCCGATTCGAAAATCTTTGACTCACAGCAGAACGGCCATAAGGTGCCCGAGGCAGCAATAGACCCATGGAGACAAGTCTGCTGGAAGAGGATGTATTGAATCGGGACGCAATTTGAGTGATCCATCGTCATTAGGTGGCCCTGAACGTTACAATTCACTATCGGTTTTTCGTCCGATTCCAAAATCTTTGACTCACAGCAGAACGGCCATAAGGTGCCCGAGGCTGCAATAGACCCATGAAGACAAGTCGGCTGGAGGACGATGTATTGAATCGGGACGCAATTTGAGTGATCCATCGTCATTAGGTGGCCCTGAATGTTACAATTCCCTATCAGTTTTTCGTCCGATTCGAAAATCTTTGACTCACAGCAGAACGGCCATAAGGTGCCCGAGGCAGCAATAGACCCATGGAGACAGGTCTGCTGGAGGACGATGTATTGAATCGGGACGCAATTTGAGTGATCCATCGTCATTAGGTGGCTCTGAACGTTACAATTCACTATCAGTTTTTCGTCCGATTCGAAAATCTTTGACTCACAGCAGAACTGCCATAAGGTGCCCGAGGCAGCAATAGACCCATGGAGACAAGTCTGCTGGAGGACGATGTATTGAATCGGGACGCAATTTGAGTGATCCCTCGTCATTACGTGGCCCTGAATGTTACAATTCACTATCAGTTTTTCGTGAGATTCGAAAAACTTTGACTCACAGCAGAACGGCCATAAGGTGCCCGAGGCAGCAATAGACCCATGGAGACCAGTCGGCTGGAGAACGATGTATTGAATCGGGACGCAATTTGAGTGATCCATCGTCATTAGGTGGCCCTGAACGTTACAATTCACTATCAGTTTTTCGTCCGATTCGAAAATCTTTGACTCACAGCAGAACGGCCATAAGGTGCCCGAGGCAGCAATAGACCAATGGAGACAAGTCGGATGGAGGACGATGTATTGAATCGGGACGCAATTTGAGTGATCCATCGTCATTAGGTGGCCCTGAACGTTACAATTCACTATCAGTTTTTCGTCCGATTCCAAAATCTTTGACTCACCGCAGAACGGCCATAAGGTGCCCGAGGCAGCAATAGACCCATGAAGACAAGTCTGCTGGAGGACGATGTATTGAATCGGGACGCAATTTGAGTGTTCCATCATCATTAGGAGGCCCTGATCGTTACAATTCACTATCAGTTTCTCGTCCGATTCGAAAATTTTTGACTCACAGCAGAACGGCCATAAGGTGCCCGAGGCAGCAATAGACCCATGGAGACAAGTCTGCTGGAGGACGATGTATTGAATCGGGACGCAGTTTGAGTGATCCATCGTCATTAGGTGGCCCTGAACGTTACAATTCACTATCAGTTTTTCGTCCGATTCGAAAATCCTTTACTCCCAGCAGAACGGCCATAAGGTGCCCGAGGCAGCAATAGACCCATGGAGACAAGTCGGCTGGAGGACGATGTATTGAATCGGGACGCAATTTGAGTGATCCATCGTCATTACGTGGCCCTGAAAGTTACAATTCACTATCAGTTTTTCGTCCGATTCGAAAATCTTTGACTCACAGCAGAACGGCCATAAGGTGCCCGAGGCAGCAATAGACTCATGGAGACAAGTCGGCTGGAAGACGATGTATTCAATCGGGACGCAATTTGAGTGATCCATCGTCATTAGGTGGCCCTGAAAGCTACAATTCACTATCAGTTTTTCGTCCGATTCGAAAATCTTTGACTCACAGCAGAACGGCCATAAGGTGCCCGAGGCAGCAATAGACCCATGGAGACAAGTCTGCTGGAGGACGATGTATTGAATCGGGACGCAATTTGAGTGATCCATCGTCATTAGGTGGCCCTGAACGTTACAATTCACTAACAGTTTTTCGTCCCATTCGATAATTTAGACTCACAGCATAACGGACATGGAGACAAGTCGGCTGGAGGACGATGTATTGAATCGGGACGCAATTTGAGTGTTCCATCGTCATTAGGAGGCCCTGAACGTTACAATTCACTATCAGTTTTTCGTCCGATTCGAAAATTTTTGACACAGCAGAACGGCCATAAGGTGCCCGAGGCACAAATAGACCCATGGAGACAAGGCGGCTGGAGGAAGATGTATTGAATCGGGACGCAATTTGAGTGATCCATCGTCATTAGGTGGCCCTGAACGTTACAATTTACTATCAGTTTTTCGTCCGATTCGAAAATCTTTGACTCACAGCAGAACGGCCATAAGGTGCCGGAGGCAGCAATAGACCCATGGAGACAAGTCGGCTGGAAGACGATGTATTGAATCGGGACGCAATTTGAGTGATCCATCGTCATTAGGTGGCCCTGAAAGTTACAATTCACTATCAGTTCTTCGTCCGATTCGAAAATCTTTGACTCACAGCAGAACGGCCATAAGGTGCCCGAGGCAGCAATAGACCCATGGAGACAAGTCTGCTGAAGGACGATGTATTGAATCGGGTCGCAATTTTAGTGATCCATCGTCATTAGGTGGCCCTGAACGTTACAATTCACTATCAGTTTTTCGTCCCATTCGATAATTTAGACTCACAGCATAACGTCCATGGAGACAAGTCGGCTGGAGGACGATGTATTGAATCGGGACGCAATTTGAGTGTTCCATCGTCATTAGGTGGCCCTGAACGTTACAATTCACTATCAGTTTTTCGTCAGATTCGAAAATCTTTGACTCACAGCAGAACGGCCATAAGGTGCCCGAGGCAGCAATAGACCCATAGAGACAAGTCTGCTGGAGGACGATGTATTGAATCGGTACGCAATCTGAGTGATCCATCGTCATTAGTTGGCCCTGAACGTTACATTTCACTATCAGTTTTTCGTCCGATTCGAAAATCTTTGACTCACAGCAGAACGGCCATAAGGTGCCCGAGGCAGCAATAGACCAATGGATACAAGTCTGCTGGAGGACGATGTATTGAATCGGGACGCAATTTGAGTGATCCATCGTCATTAGGTGGCCCTGAACGTTACAATTCACTATCAGTTTTTCGTCCGATTCGAAAATCTTTGACTCACAGCAGAACGGCCATAAGGTGCCCGAGGCAGCAATAGACCCATGGAGACAAGTCTGCTGGAAGAGGATGTATTGAATCGGGACGCAATTTGAGTGATCCATCGTCATTAGGTGGCCCTGAACGTTACAATTCACTATCGGTTTTTCGTCCGATTCCAAAATCTTTGACTCACAGCAGAACGGCCATAAGGTGCCCGAGGCTGCAATAGACCCATGAAGACAAGTCGGCTGGAGGACGATGTATTGAATCGGGACGCAATTTGAGTGATCCATCGTCATTAGGTGGCCCTGAATGTTACAATTCCCTATCAGTTTTTCGTCCGATTCGAAAATCTTTGACTCACAGCAGAACGGCCATAAGGTGCCCGAGGCAGCAATAGACCCATGGAGACAGGTCTGCTGGAGGACGATGTATTGAATCGGGACGCAATTTGAGTGATCCATCGTCATTAGGTGGCTCTGAACGTTACAATTCACTATCAGTTTTTCGTCCGATTCGAAAATCTTTGACTCACAGCAGAACTGCCATAAGGTGCCCGAGGCAGCAATAGACCCATGGAGACAAGTCTGCTGGAGGACGATGTATTGAATCGGGACGCAATTTGAGTGTTCCATCGTCATTAGGAGGCCCTGAAAGTTACACTTCACTATCAGTTTTTCGTCCGATTCGAAAATCTTTGACTCACAGCAGAACGACCATAAGGTGCCCGAGGCAGCAATAGACCCATGGAGACAAGTCGGCTGGAGGACGATGTATTGAATCGGGACGCAATTTGAGTGATCCATCGTCATTAGGTGGCCCTGAAAGTTACAATTCCCTATCAGTTTTTCGTCCGATTCGAAAATCTTTGACTCACAGCGGAACGGCCATAAGGTGCCCGAGGCACCAATAGACCCATGGAGACAAGTCTGCTGGAGGACGATGTATTGAATCGGTACGCAATTTGAGTGATCCATCGTCATTAGGTGGCCCCTGAACGTTACAATTCACTATCAGTTTTTCGTCCCATTCGATAATCTAGACACTCAGCAGAACGGCCATAAGGTGCCCGAGGCAGCAATAGACCCATGGAGACAAGTCGGCTGGAGAACGATGTATTGAATCGGGACGCAATTTGAGTGTTCCATCGTCATTAGGTGGCCCAGAATGTTACAATTCCCTATCAGTTTTTCGTCCGATTCGAAAATCTTTGACTCACAGCAGAACGGCCATAAGGTGCCCGAGGCAGCAATAGACCCATGGAGACAGGTCTGCTGGAGGACGATGTATTGAATCGGGACGCAATTTGAGTGATCCATCGTCATTAGGTGGCTCTGAACGTTACAATTCACTATCAGTTTTTCGTCCGATTCGAAAATCTTTGACTCACAGCAGAACTGCCATAAGGTGCCCGAGGCAACAATAGACCCATGGAGACAAGTCTGCTGGAGGACGATGTATTGAATCGGGACGCAATTTGAGTGTTCCATCGTCATTAGGAGGCCCTGAACGTTACAATTCACTATCAGTTTTTCGTCCGATTCGAAAATCTTTGACTCACAGCAGAACGACCATAAGGTGCCCGAGGCAGCAATAGCCCCATGGAGACCAGTCGGCTGGAGGACGATGTATTGAATCGGGACGCAATTTGAGTGATCCATCGTCATTAGGTGGCCCTGAAAGTTATAATTCCCTATCAGTTTTTCGTCCGATTCGAAAATCTTTGACTCACAGCAGAACGGCCATAAGGTGCCCGAGGCAGCAATAGACCCATGGAGACAAGTCTGCTGGAGGACGATGTATTGAATCGGGACGCAATTTGAGTGATCCATCGTCATTAGGTGGCCCTGAAAGTTACAATTCACTATCAGTTTTTCGTCCGATTCGAAAATCTTTGACTCACAGCAGAACGGCCATAAGGTGCCCGAGGCAGCAATAGACCCATGGAGACAAGTCTGCTGGAGGACGATGTATTGAATCGGGACGCAATTTGAGTGTTCCATCGTCATTAGGAGGCCCTGAACGTTACAATTCACTATCAATTTTTCGTCCGATTCGAAAATCTTTGACTCACAGCAGAACGGCCATAAGGAGCCCGAGGCAGCAATAGGCTCATGGAGACAAGTCGGCTGGAAGACGATGTATTCAATCGGGACGCAATTTGAGTTATCCATCGTCATTGGGTGGCCCTGAAAGTTACAATTCACCATCAGTTTTTTGTCCGATTCGAAAATCTTTGACTCACAGCAGAACGGCCATAAGGTGCCCGAGGCAGCAATAGACCCATTAAGACAAGTCTGCTGGAGGACCATGTATTGAATCGGGACGCAATTTGAGTGATCCATCGTCATTAGGTGGCCCTGAACGTTACAATTCACAAACAGTTTTTCGTCCCATTCGATAATTTAGACTCACAGCATAACGGACATGGAGACAAGTCGGCTGGAGGACGATGTATTGAATCGGGACGCAATTTGAGTGTTCCATCGTCATTAGGAGGCCCTGAACGTTACAATTCACTATCAGTTTTTCGTCCGATTCGAAAATCTTTGACTTACAGCAGAACGGCCATAAGGTGCCCGAGGCAGCAATAGACCCATGGAGACAAGTCGGCTGGAGGACGATGTACTGAATCGAGACGCAATTTGAGAGATCCATCGTCATTAGGTGGCCCTGAATGTTACAATTCACTATCAGTTTTTCGTCAGATTCGAAAATCTTTGACTCACAGCAGAACGGCCATAAGTTGCCCGAGGCAGCAATAGACCCATGGAGACAAGTCTGCTGGAGGACGATGTATTGAATCGGGACGCAATTTGAGTGATCCATCGTCATTAGGTGGCCCTGAAAGTTACAATTCACAAACAGTTTTTCGTCCCATTCGATAATTTAGACTCACAGCACAACGGACATGGAGACAAGTCGGCTGGAGGACGATGTATTGAATCGGGACACAATTTGAGTGATCCATCGTCATTAGGTGGCCCTGAACGTTACAATTCACTATCAGTTTTTCGTCCGATTCGAAAATCTTTGACTCCCAGCAGAACGGCCATAAGGTGCCCGAGGCAGGAATAGACCCATGGAGACAAGTCGGCTGGAGGACGATGTATTGAATCGGGACGCAATTTGAGTGATCCATCGTCATTACGTGGCCCTGAATGTTACAATTCACTATCAGTTTCAAGGTGAGATTCGAAAAACTTTGACTCACAGCAGAACGGCCATAAGGTGCCCGAGGCAGCAATAGACCCATGGAGACCAGTCGGCTGGAGAACGATGTATTGAATCGGGACGCAATTTGAGTGATCCATCGTCATTAGGTGGCCCTGAACGTTACAATTCACTATCAGTTTTTCTTCCGATTCGAAAATCTTTGACTCACAGCAGAACGGCCATAAGGTGCCCGAGGCAGCAATATACCAATGGAGACAAGTCGGATGGAGGACGATGTATTGAATCGGGACGCAATTTGAGTGATCCATCGTCATTAGGAGGCCCTGAACGTTACAATTCACTATCAGTTTCTCGTCCGATTCGAAAACTTTTGACTCACAGCAGAACGGCCATAAGGTGCCCGAGGCAGCAATAGACCCATGGAGACAAGTCGGCTGGAGGACGATGTACTGAATCGAGACGCAATTTGAGAGATCCATCGTCATTAGGTGGCCCTGAATGTTACAATTCACTATCAGTTTTTCGTCAGAATCGAAAATCTTTGACTCACAGCAGAACGGCCATAAGGTGCCCGAGGCAGCAATAGACCCATGGAGACAAGTCTGCTGGAGGAGGATGTATTGAATCGGGACACAATTTGAGTGATCCATCGTCATTAGGTGGCCCTGAACGTTACAATTCACTATCAGTTTCTCGTCCGATTCGAAAACTTTTGACTCACAGCAGAACGGCCATAAGGTGCCCGAGGCAGCAATAGACCCATGGAGACAAGTCGGCTGGAGGACGATGTACTGAATCGAGACGCAATTTGAGAGATCCATCGTCATTAGGTGGCCCTGAATGTTACAATTCACTATCAGTTTTTCGTCAGAATCGAAAATCTTTGACTCACAGCAGAACGGCAATAAGGTGCCCGAGGCAGCAATAGACCCATGGAGACAAGTCTGCTGGAGGAGGATGTATTGAATCGGGACACAATTTGAGTGATCCATCGTCATTAGGTGGCCCTGAACGTTACAATTCACTATCAGTTTTTCGTCCGATTCGAAAATCTTTGACTCCCAGCAGAACGGCCATAAGGTGCCCGAGGCAGGAATAGACCCATGGAGACAAGTCGGCTGGAGGACGATGTATTGAATCGGGACGCAATTTGAGTGATCCCTCGTCATTACGTGGCCCTGAATGTTACAATTCACTATCAGTTTTTCGTGAGATTCGAAAAACTTTGACTCACAGCAGAACGGCCATAAGGTGCCCGAGGCAGCAATAGACCCATGGAGACCAGTCGGCTGGAGAACGATGTATTGAATCGGGACGCAATTTGAGTGATCCATCGTCATTAGGTGGCCCTGAACGTTACAATTCACTATCAGTTTTTCGTCCGATTCGAAAATCTTTGACTCACAGCAGAACGGCCATAAGGTGCCCGAGGCAGCAATAGACCAATGGAGACAAGTCGGATGGAGGACGATGTATTGAATCGGGACGCAATTTGAGTGATCCATCGTCATTAGGTGGCCCTGAACGTTACAATTCACTATCAGTTTTTCGTCCGATTCCAAAATCTTTGACTCACCGCAGAACGGCCATAAGGTGCCCGAGGCAGCAATAGACCCATGAAGACAAGTCTGCTGGAGGACGATGTATTGAATCGGGACGCAATTTGAGTGTTCCATCATCATTAGGAGGCCCTGATCGTTACAATTCACTATCAGTTTCTCGTCCGATTCGAAAATTTTTGACTCACAGCAGAACGGCCATAAGGTGCCCGAGGCAGCAATAGACCCATGGAGACAAGTCTGCTGGAGGACGATGTATTGAATCGGGACGCAGTTTGAGTGATCCATCGTCATTAGGTGGCCCTGAACGTTACAATTCACTATCAGTTTTTCGTCCGATTCGAAAATCCTTTACTCCCAGCAGAACGGCCATAAGGTGCCCGAGGCAGCAATAGACCCATGGAGACAAGTCGGCTGGAGGACGATGTATTGAATCGGGACGCAATTTGAGTGATCCATCGTCATTACGTGGCCCTGAAAGTTACAATTCACTATCAGTTTTTCGTCCGATTCGAAAATCTTTGACTCACAGCAGAACGGCCATAAGGTGCCCGAGGCAGCAATAGACTCATGGAGACAAGTCGGCTGGAAGACGATGTATTCAATCGGGACGCAATTTGAGTGATCCATCGTCATTAGGTGGCCCTGAAAGCTACAATTCACTATCAGTTTTTCGTCCGATTCGAAAATCTTTGACTCACAGCAGAACGGCCATAAGGTGCCCGAGGCAGCAATAGACCCATGGAGACAAGTCTGCTGGAGGACGATGTATTGAATCGGGACGCAATTTGAGTGATCCATCGTCATTAGGTGGCCCTGAACGTTACAATTCACTAACAGTTTTTCGTCCCATTCGATAATTTAGACTCACAGCATAACGGACATGGAGACAAGTCGGCTGGAGGACGATGTATTGAATCGGGACGCAATTTGAGTGTTCCATCGTCATTAGGAGGCCCTGAACGTTACAATTCACTATCAGTTTTTCGTCCGATTCGAAAATTTTTGACACAGCAGAACGGCCATAAGGTGCCCGAGGCAGCAATAGACCCATGGAGACAAGTCTGCTGGAGGACGATGTATTGAATCGGGACGCAATTTGAGTGATCCATCGTCATTAGGTGGCCCTGAACGTTACAATTCACTAACAGTTTTTCGTCCCATTCGATAATTTAGACTCACAGCATAACGGACATGGAGACAAGTCGGCTGGAGGACGATGTATTGAATCGGGACGCAATTTGAGTGTTCCATCGTCATTAGGGGGCCCTGAACGTTACAATTCACTATCAGTTTTTCGTCCGATTCGAAAATTTTTGACACAGCAGAACGGCCATAAGGTGCCAGAGGCAGCAATAGACCCATGGAGACAAGGCGGCTGGAGGAAGATGTATTGAATCGGGACGCAATTTGAGTGATCCATCGTCATTAGGTGGCCCTGAACGTTACAATTTACTATCAGTTTTTCGTCCGATTCGAAAATCTTTGACTCACAGCAGAACGGCCATAAGGTGCCGGAGGCAGCAATAGACCCATGGAGACAAGTCGGCTGGAAGACGATGTATTGAATCGGGACGCAATTTGAGTGATCCATCGTCATTAGGTGGCCCTGAAAGTTACAATTCACTATCAGTTCTTCGTCCGATTCGAAAATCTTTGACTCACAGCAGAACGGCCATAAGGTGCCCGAGGCAGCAATAGACCCATGGAGACAAGTCTGCTGAAGGACGATGTATTGAATCGGGTCGCAATTTTAGTGATCCATCGTCATTAGGTGGCCCTGAACGTTACAATTCACTATCAGTTTTTCGTCCCATTCGATAATTTAGACTCACAGCATAACGTCCATGGAGACAAGTCGGCTGGAGGACGATGTATTGAATCGGGACGCAATTTGAGTGTTCCATCGTCATTAGGTGGCCCTGAACGTTACAATTCACTATCAGTTTTTCGTCAGATTCGAAAATGTTTGACTCACAGCAGAACGGCCATAAGGTGCCCGAGGCAGCAATAGACCCATAGAGACAAGTCTGCTGGAGGACGATGTATTGAATCGGTACGCAATCTGAGTGATCCATCGTCATTAGTTGGCCCTGAACGTTACATTTCACTATCAGTTTTTCGTCCGATTCGAAAATCTTTGACTCACAGCAGAACGGCCATAAGGTGCCCGAGGCAGCAATAGACCAATGGATACAAGTCTGCTGGAGGACGATGTATTGAATCGGGACGCAATTTGAGTGATCCATCGTCATTAGGTGGCCCTGAACGTTACAATTCACTATCAGTTTTTCGTCCGATTCGAAAATCTTTGACTCACAGCAGAACGGCCATAAGGTGCCCGAGGCAGCAATAGACCCATGGAGACAAGTCTGCTGGAAGAGGATGTATTGAATCGGGACGCAATTTGAGTGATCCATCGTCATTAGGTGGCCCTGAACGTTACAATTCACTATCGGTTTTTCGTCCGATTCCAAAATCTTTGACTCACAGCAGAACGGCCATAAGGTGCCCGAGGCTGCAATAGACCCATGAAGACAAGTCGGCTGGAGGACGATGTATTGAATCGGGACGCAATTTGAGTGATCCATCGTCATTAGGTGGCCCTGAATGTTACAATTCCCTATCAGTTTTTCGTCCGATTCGAAAATCTTTGACTCACAGCAGAACGGCCATAAGGTGCCCGAGGCAGCAATAGACCCATGGAGACAGGTCTGCTGGAGGACGATGTATTGAATCGGGACGCAATTTGAGTGATCCATCGTCATTAGGTGGCTCTGAACGTTACAATTCACTATCAGTTTTTCGTCCGATTCGAAAATCTTTGACTCACAGCAGAACTGCCATAAGGAGCCCGAGGCAGCAATAGACCCATGGAGACAAGTCTGCTGGAGGACGATGTATTGAATCGGGACGCAATTTGAGTGTTCCATCGTCATTAGGAGGCCCTGAAAGTTACACTTCACTATCAGTTTTTCGTCCGATTCGAAAATCTTTGACTCACAGCAGAACGACCATGGAGACAAGTCGGCTGGAGGACGATGTATTGAATCGGGACGCAATTTGAGTGATCCATCGTCATTAGGTGGCCCTGAAAGTTACAATTCCCTATCAGTTTTTCGTCCGATTCGAAAATCTTTGACTCACAGCGGAACGGCCATAAGGTGCCCGAGGCACCAATAGACCCATGGAGACAAGTCTGCTGGAGGACGATGTATTGAATCGGTACGCAATTTGAGTGATCCATCGTCATTAGGTGGCCCCTGAACGTTACAATTCACTATCAGTTTTTCGTCCCATTCGATAATCTAGACACTCAGCAGAACGGCCATAAGGTGCCCGAGGCAGCAATAGACCCATGGAGACAAGTCGGCTGGAGAACGATGTATTGAATCGGGACGCAATTTGAGTGTTCCATCGTCATTAGGAGGCCCTGAATGTTACAATTAACTATCAGTTTTCCGTCCCATTCGATAATCTATACTCACGGCAGAACGACTATAAGGTGCCCGAGGCAGCAATAGACCCATGGAGACAAGTCTGCTCTAGGACGAGGTATTGAATCGGGACGCAATTTGAGTGTTCCATCGGCATTAGGAGGCCCTGAACGTTACAATTCACTACCAGTTTTTCGTCCGATTCGAAAATCTTTACTCACAGCAGAACGGCCATAAGGTGCCCTAGGCAGCAATAGACCCATACAGACAAGTCTGCTGGAGGACGATGTATTGAATCGGGACGCAATTTGAGTGATCCATCGTCATTAGGTGGCCCTGAACGTTACAATTCACTATCAGTTTTTCGTCCGATTCGAAAATCTTTGACTCACAGCAGAACGGCCATAAGGTGTCCGAGGCAGCAATAGACCCATGGAGACAAGTCTGCTGGAGGACGATGTATTGAATCGGGACGCAATTTGAGTGATCCATCGTCATTAGGTGGCCCTGAACGTTACAATTCACTATCAGTTTTTCGTCCGATTCGAAAATCTTTGACTCACAGCAGAACGGCCATAAGGTGCCCGAGGCAGCAATAGACCCATGGAGACAAAACTGCTGGAAGAGGATGTATTGAATCGGGACGCAATTTGAGTGATCCATCGTCATTAGGTGGCCCTGAACGTTACAATTCACTATCAGTTTTTCGTCCGATTCCAAAATCTTTGACTCACAGCAGAACGGCCATAAGGTGCCCGAGGCAGCAATAGACCCATGAAGACAAGTCGGCTGGAGGACGATGTATTGAATAGGGACGCAATTTGAGTGATCCATCGTCATTACGTGGCCCTGAATGTTACAATTCCCTATCAGTTTTTCGTCCGATTCGAAAATCTTTGACTCACAGCAGAACGGCCATAAGGTGCCCGAGGCAGCAATAGACCCATGGAGACAGGTCTGCTGGAGGACGATGTATTGAATCGGGACGCAATTTGAGTGATCCATCGTCATTAGGTGGCTCTGAACGTTACAATTCACTATCAGTTTTTCGTCCGATTCGAAAATCTTTGACTCACAGCAGAACTGCCGTAAGGTGCCCGAGGCAGCAATAGACCCATGGAGACAAGTCTGCTGGAGGACGATGTATTGAATCGGGACGCAATTTGAGTGTTCCATCGTCATTAGGAGGCCCTGAACGTTACAATTCACTATCAGTTTTTCGTCCGATTCGAAAATCTTTGACTCACAGCAGAACGACCATAAGGTGCCCGAGGCAGCAATAGACCCATGGAGACAAGTCGGCTGGAGGACGATGTATTGAATCGGGACGCAATTTGAGTGATCCATCGTCATTAGGTGGCCCTGAAAGTTACAATTCCCTATCAGTTTTTCGTCCGATTCGAAATTCTTTGACTCACAGCAGTACGGCCATAAGGTGCCCGAAGCAGCAATAGACCCATGGAGACAAGTCTGCTGGAGTACGATGTATTGAATCGGTACGCAATTTGAGTGATCCATCGTCATTAGGTGGCCCCTGAACGTTACAATTCACTATCAGTTTTTCGTCCGATTCGAAAATCTTTACTCACAGCAGAACGGCCATAAGGTGCCCGAGGCAGCAATAGAAACATGGAGACAAGCCTGCTGGAGGACGATGTATTGAATCGGGACGCAATTTGGGTGATCCATCGTCATTAGGTGGCCCTGAACGTTACAATTCACTATCAGTTTTTCTTCCGATTCGAAAATCTTTGACTCACAGCAGAACGGCCATAAGGTGCCCGAGGCAGCAATAGACTCATGGAGACAAGTCGGCTGGAAGACGATGTATTCAATCGGGACGCAATTTGAGTTATCCATCGTCATTAGGTGGCCCTGAATGTTACAATTCACTATCAGTTTTTCGTCAGATTCGAAAATCTTTGACTCACAGCAGAACTGCCATAAGGTGCCCGAGGCAGCAATAGACCCATGGAGACAAGTCTGCTGGAGGAGGATGTATTGAATCGGGACGCAATTTGAGTGATCCATCGTCATTAGGTGGCCTGAACGTTACAATTCACTATCAGTTTTTCGTCCGATTCGAAAATCTTTGACTCCCAGCAGAACGGCCATAAGGTGCCCGAGGCAGCAATAGACCCATGGAGACAAGTCGGCTGGAGGACGATGTATTGAATCGGGACGCAATTTGAGTGATCCATCGTCATTAGGTGGCCCTGAAAGTTACAATTCCCTATCAGTTTTTCGTCCGATTCGAAAATCTTTGACTCACTGCCGAACGGCCATAAGGTGCCCGAGGCAGCAATAGACCCTTGGAGACAAGTCTGCTGGAGGGCGATGTATTGAATCGGTACGCAATTTGAGTGATCCATCGTCATTAGGTGGCCCCTGAACGTTACAATTCACTATCAGTTTTTCGTCCCATTCGATAATCTAGACACTCAGCAGAACGGCCATAAGGTGCCCGAGACAGCAATAGACCCATGGAGACAAGTCGGCTGGAGAACGATGTATTGAATCGGGACGCAATTTGAGTGTTCCATCGTAATTAGGAGGCCCTGAATGTTACAATTAACTATCAGTTTTCCGTCCCATTCGATAATCTATACTCACGGCAGAACGACTATAAGGTGCCCGAGGCAGCAATAGACCCATGGAGACAAGTCTGCTCTAGGACGAGGTATTGAATCGGGACGCAATTTGAGTGTTCCATCGGCATTAGGAGGCCCTGAACGTTACAATTCACTACCAGTTTTTCGTCCGATTCGAAAATCTTTACTCACAGCAGAACGGCCATAAGGTGCTGGAGGCAGCAATAGACCCATAGAGACAAGTCTGCTGGAGGACGATGTATTGAATCGGGACGCAATTTGAGTGATCCATCGTCATTAGGTGGCCCTGAACGTTACAATTCACTATCAGTTTTTCGTCCGATTCGAAAATCTTTGACTCACAGCAGAACGGCCATAAGGTGCCCGAGGCAGCAATAGACCCATGGAGACAGGTCTGCTGGAGGACGATGTATTGAATCGGGACGCAATTTGAGTGATCCATCGTCATTAGGTGGCTCTGAATGTTACAATTCACTATCAGTTTTTCGTCCGATTCGAAAATCTTTGACTCACAGCAGAACTGCCATAAGGTGCCCGAAGCAGCAATAGACCCATGGAGACAAGTCTGCTGGAGGACGATGTATTGAATCGGGACGCAATTTGAGTGTTCCATCGTCATTAGGAGGCCCTGAACGTTACAATTCACTATCAGTTTTTCGTCCGATTCGAAAATCTTTGACTCACAGCAGAACGACCATAAGGTGCCCGAGGCAGCAATAGACCCATGGAGACAAGTCGGCTGGAGGACGATGTATTGAATCGGGACGCAATGTGAGTGATCCATCGTCATTAGGTGGCCCTGAAAGTTACAATTCCCTATCAGTTTTTCGTCCGATACGAAAATCTTTGACTCACAGCGGAACGGCCATAGGGTGCCCGAGGCACCAATAGACCCATGGAGACAAGTCTGCTGGAGGACGATGTATTGAATCGGTACGCAATTTGAGTGATCCATCGTCATTAGGTGGCCCCTGAACGTTACAATTCACTATCAGTATTTCGTCCCATTCGATAATCTAGACACTCAGCAGAACGGCCATAAGGGGCCCGAGGCAGCAATAGACCCATGGAGACAAGTCGGCTGGAGAACGATGTATTGAATCGGGACGCAATTTGAGTGTTCCATCGTCATTAGGAGGCCCTGAATGTTACAATTAACTATCAGTTTTCCGTCCCATTCGATAATCTATACTCACGGCAGAACGACTATAAGGTGCCCGAGGCAGCAATAGACCCATGGAGACAAGTCTGCTCTAGGACGAGGTATTGAATCGGGACGCAATTTGAGTGTTCCATCGGCATTAGGAGGCCCTGAACGTTACAATTCACTACCAGTTTTTCGTCCGATTCGAAAATCTTTACTCACAGCAGAACGGCCATAAGGTGCCCGAGGCAGCAATAGACCCATAGAGACAAGTCTGCTGGAGGACGATGTATTGAATCGGGACGCAATTTGAGTGATCCATCGTCATTAGGTGGCCCTGAACGTTACAATTCACTATCAGTTTTTCGTCCGATTCGAAAATCTTTGACTCACAGCAGAACGGCCATAAGGTGTCCGAGGCAGCAATAGACCCATGGAGACAAGTCTGCTGGAGGACGATGTATTGAATCGGGACGCAATTTGAGTGATCCATCGTCATTAGGTGGCCCTGAACGTTACAATTCACTATCAGTTTTTCGTCCGATTCGAAAATCTTTGACTCACAGCAGAACGGCCATAAGGTGCCCGAGGCAGCAATAGACCCATGGAGACAAAACTGCTGGAAGAGGATGTATTGAATCGGGACGCAATTTGAGTGATCCATCGTCATTAGGTGGCTCTGAACGTTACAATTCACTATCAGTTTTTCGTCCGATTCGAAAATCTTTGACTCACAGCAGAACTGCCATAAGGTGCCCGAGGCAGCAATAGACCCATGGAGTCAAGTCTGCTGGAGGACGATGTATTGAATCGGGACGCAATTTGAGTGTTCCATCGTCATTAGGAGGCCCTGAACGTTACAATTCACTATCAGTTTTTCGTCCGATTCGAAAATCTTTGACTCACAGCAGAACGACCAAAAGGTGCCCGAGGCAGCAATAGACCCATGGAGACAAGCAGGCTGGAGGACGATGTATTGAATCGGGACGCAATTTGAGTGATCCATCGTCATTAGGTGGCCCTGAAAGTTACAATTCCCTATCAGTTTTTCGTCCGATTCGAAAATCTTTGACTCACAGCAGAACGGCCATAAGGTGCCCGAAGCAGCAATAGACCCATGGAGACAAGTCTGCTGGAGTACGATGTATTGAATCGGTACGCAATTTGAGTGATCCATCGTCATTAGGTGGCCCCTGAACGTTACAATTCACTATCAGTTTTTCGTCCGTCTTCGAAAATCTTTACTCACAGCAGAACGGCCATAAGGTGCCCGAGGCAGCAATAGACCCATGGAGACAAGTCTGCTGGAGGACGATGTATTGAATCGGGACTCAATTTGAGTGATCCATCGTCATTAGGTGGCCCTGAACGTTACAATTCACTATCAGTTTTTCGTCCGATTCGAAAATCTTTGACTCACAGCAGAACGGCCATAAGGTGCCCGAGGCAGCAATAGACTCATGGAGACAAGTCGGCTGGAAGACGATGTATTCAATCGGGACGCAATTTGAGCTATCCATCGTCATTAGGTGGCCCTGAATGTTACAATTCACTACCAGTTTTTCGTCAGATTCGAAAATCTTTGACTCACAGCAGAACGGCCATAAGGTGCCCGAGGCAGCAATAGACCCATGGAGACAAGTCTGCTGGAGGAGGATGTATTGAATCGGGACGCAATTTGAGTGATCCATCGTCATTCACTATCAGTTTTTCGTCCGATTCGAAAATCTTTGACTCCCAGCAGAACGGCCATAAGGTGCCCGAGGCAGCAATAGACCCATGGAGACAAGTCGGCTGGAGGACGATGTATTGAATCGGGACGCAATTTGAGTGATCCATCGTCATTAGGTGGCCCTGAACGTTACAATTCACAAACAGTTTTTCGTCCCATTCGATAATTTAGACTCACAGCATAACGGCCATGGAGACAAGTCGGCTGGAGGACGATGTATTGAATGGGGACGCAATTTGAGTGTTCCATCGTCATTAGGAGGCCCTGATTGTTACAATTCACTATCAGTTTTTCGTCCGATTGGAAAATCTTTGACACAGCAGAACGGCCATAAGGTGCCCGAGGCAGCAATAGACCCATGGAGACAAGTCGGCTGGAGGACGATGTACTGAATCGAGACGCAATTTGAGAGATCCATCGTCATTAGGTGGCCCTGAATGTTGCAATTCACTATCAGTTTTTCGTCCGATTCGAAAATCTTTGACTCACAGCAGAACGGCCATAAGGTGCCCGAGGCAGCAATAGACCCATGGAGACAAGTCTGCTGGAGGAGGATGTATTGAATCGGGACGCAATTTGAGTGATCCATCGTCATTACGTGGCCCTGAATGTTACAATTCACTATCAGTTTTTCGTGAGATTCGAAAAACTTTGACTCACAGCAGAACGACCATAAGGTGCCCGAAGCGGCAATAGACCCATGGAGACAAGTCTGCTGGAGGACGATGTATTGAATCGGGACGCAATTTGAGTGATCCATCGTCATTATGTGGCCCTGAACGTTACAATTCACTATCAGTTTTTCGTCCGATTCGAAAATCTTTGACTCACAGCAGAACGGCCATAAGGTGCCCGAGGCAGCAATAGACCAATGGAGACAAGTCGGCTGGAGGACGATGTATTGAATCGGGACGCCATTTGAGTGTTCCATCGTCACTAGGAGGCCCTGAACGTTACAATTCACTATCAGTTTTTCGTCCGATTCGAAAGTTTTTGACACAGCAGAACGGCCATAAGGTGCCCGAGGCAGCAATAGACCCATGGAGACAAGTCTGCTGGAGGACGATGTATTGAATCGGGACGCAATTTGAGTGATCCATCGTCATTAGGTGGCCCTGAACGTTACAATTCACTAACAGTTTTTCGTCCCATTCGATAATTTAGACTCACAGCATAACGGACATGGAGACCAGTCGGCTGGAGGACGATGTATTGAATCGGGACGCAATTTGAGTGTTCCATCGTCATTAGGAGGCCCTGAACGTTACAATTCACTATCAGTTTTTCGTCAGATTCGAAAATCTTTGACTCACAGCAGAACGGCCATAAGGTGCCCGAGGCAGCAATAGACCCATAGAGACAAGTCTGCTGGAGGACGATGTATTGAATCGGGACGCAATTTGAGTGATCCATCGTCATTAGGTGGCCCTGAACGTTACAATTCACTATCAGTTTTTCGTCCGATTCGAAAATCTTTGACTCACAGCAGAACGGCCATAAGGTGCCCGAGGCAGCAATAGACCCATGGAGACAAGTCTGCTCTAGGACGAGGTATTTAATCGGGACGCAATTTGAGTGTTCCATCGGCATTAGGAGGCCCTGAACGTTACAATTCACTACCAGTTTTTCGTCCGATTCGAAAATCTTTACTCACAGCAGAACGGCCATAAGGTGCCCGAGGCAGCAATAGACCCATAGAGACAAGTCTGCTGGAGGACGATGTATTGAATCGGGACGCAATTTGAGTGATCCATCGTCATTAGGTGGCCCTGAACGTTACAATTCCCTATCAGTTTTTCGTCCGATTCGAAAATCTTTGACTCACAGCAGAACGGCCATAAGGTGCCCGAGGCAGCAATAGACACATGGAGACAGGTCTGCTGGAGGACGATGTATTGAATCGGGACTCAATTTGAGTGATCCATCGTCATTAGGTGGCTCTGAACGTTACAATTCACTATCAGTTTTTCGTCCGATTCGAAAATCTTTGACTCACAGCAGAACTGCCATAAGGTGCCCGAGGCAGCAATAGACCCATGGAGACAAGTCTGCTGGAGGACGATGTATTGAATCGGGACGCAATTTGAGTGTTCCATCGTCATTAGGAGGCCCTGAACGTTACAATTCACTATCAGTTTTTCGTCTGATTCGAAAATCTTTGACTCACAGCAGAACGACCATAAGGTGCCCGAAGCGGCAATAGACCCATGGAGACAAGTCGGCTGGAGGACGATGTATTGAATCGGGACGCAATTTGAGTGATCCATCGTCATTAGGTGGCCCTGAAAGTTACAATTCCCTATCAGTTTTTCGTCCGATTCGAAAATCTTTGACTCACGGCAGAACGGCCATAAGGTGCCCGAAGCAGCAATAGACCCATGGAGACAAGTCTGCTGGAGGACGATGTATTGAATCGGTACGCAATTTGAGTGATCCATCGTCATTAGGTGGCCCCTGAATGTTACAATTCACTATCAGTTTTTCGTCCGATTCGAAAATCTTTACTCACAGCGGAACGGCCATAAGGTGCCCGAGGCAGCAATAGACTCATGGAGACAAGTCGGCTGGAAGACGATGTATTCAATCGGGACGCAATTTGAGTTATCCATCGTCATTAGGTGGCCCTGAATGTTACAATTCACTATCAGTTTTTCGTCAGATTCGAAAATCTTTGACTCACAGCAGAACGGCCATAAGGTGCCCGAGGCAGCAATAGACCCATGGAGACAAGTCTGCTGGAGGAGGATGTATTGAATCGGGACGCAATTTGAGTGATCCATCGTCATTAGGTGGCCCTGAACGTTACAATTCACTATCAGTTTTTCGTCCGATTCGAAAATCTTTGACTCCTAGCAGAACGGCCATAAGGTGCCCGAGGCAGCAATAGACCCATGGAGACAAGTCGGCTGGAGGACGATGTATTGAATCGGGACGCAATTTGAGTGATCCATCGTCATTAGGTGGCCCTGAACGTTACAATTCACAAACGGTTTTTCGTCCCATTCGATAATTTAGACTCACAGCATAACGGCCATGGAGACAAGTTGCCTGGAGGACGAAGTATTGAATGGGGACGCAATTTGAGTGTTCCATCGTCATTAGGAGGCCCTGATTGTTACAATTCACTATCAGTTTTTCGTCCGATTCGAAAATCTTTGACACAGCAGAACGGCCATAAGGTGCCCGAGGCAGCAATAGACCCATGGAGACAAGTCGGCTGGAGGACGATGTACTGAATCGAGACGCAATTTGAGAGATCCATCGTCATTAGGTGGCCCTGAATGTTACAATTCACTATCAGTTTTTCGTCAGATTCGAAAATCTTTGACTCACAGCAGAACGGCCATAAGGTGCCCGAGGCAGCAATAGACCCATGGAGACAAGTCTGCTGGAGGAGGATGTATTGAATCGGGACGCAATTTGAGTGATCCATCGTCATTAGGTGGCCCTGAACGTTACAATTCACTATCAGTTTTTCGTCCGATTCGAAAATCTTTGACTCCCAGCAGAACGGCCATAAGGTGCCCGAGGCAGCAATAGACCCATGGAGACAAGTCGGCTGGAGGACGATGTATTGAATCGGGACGCAATTTGAGTGATCCATCGTCATTACGTGGCCCTGAATGTTACAATTCACTATCAGTTTTTCGTGAGATTCGAAAAACTTTGACTCACAGCAGAACGGCCATAAGGTGCCCGAGGCAGCAATAGACCCATGGAGACAAGTCTGCTGGAGGACGATGTATTGAATCGGGACGCAATTTGAGTGATCCATCGTCATTATGTGGCCCTGAACGTTACAATTCACTATCAGTTTTTCGTCCTATTCGAAAATCTTTGACTCACAGCAGAACGGCCATAAGGTGCCCGAGGCAGCAATAGACCAATGGAAACAAGTCGGCTGGAGGACGATGTATTGAATCGGGACGCAATTTGAGTGATCCATCGTCATTAGGTGGCCCTGAACGTTACAAATCACTATCAGTTTTTCGTCCGATTCCAAAATCTTTGACTCACCGCAGAACGGCCATAAGGTGCCCGAGGCAGCAATAGACCCATGAAGACAAGTCTGCTGGAGGACGATGTATTGAATCGGGACGCAATTAGAGTGTTCCATCATCATTAGGAGGCCCTGAACGTTACAATTCACTATCAGTCTTTCGTCCGATTCGAAAATCTTTGACTCACAGCAGAACGGCCATAAGGTGCCCGAGGCAGCAATAGACCCATGGAGACAAGTCTGCTGGAGGACGATGTATTGAATCGGGACGCAATTTGAGTGATCCATCGTCATTAGGTGGCCCTGAACGTTACAATTCACTATCAGTTTTTCGTCCGATTCGAAAATCTTTGACTCCCAGCAGAACGGCCATAAGGTGCCCGAGGCAGCTATAGACCCATGGAGACAAGTCGGCTGGAGGACGATGTATTGAATCGGGGCGCAATTTGAGTGATCCATCGTCATTACGTGGCCCTGAAAGTTACAATTCACTATCAGTTTTTCGTCCGATTCGAAAATCTTTGACTCACAGCAGAACGGCCATAAGGTGCCCAAGGCAGCAATAAACCCATGGAGACAAGTCTGCTGGAGGACGATGTATTGAATCGGGACGCAATTTGAGTGATCCATCGTCATTAGGTGGCCCTGAACGTTACAATTCACTAACAGTTTTTCGTCCCATTCGATAATTTAGACTCACAGCATAACGGACATGGAGACAAGTCGGCTGGAGGACGATGTATTGAATCGGGACGTAATTTGAGTGTTCCATCGTCATTAGGAGGCCCTGAACGTTACAATTCACTATCAGTTTTTCGTCCGATTCGAAAATCTTTGACTCACAGCAGCACGGCCATAAGGTGCCCGAGGCAGCAATAGACTCATGGAGACAAATAGGCTGGAAGACGATGTATTGAATCGGGGCGCAATTTGAGTGATCCATCGTCATTACGTGGCCCTGAAAGTTACAATTCACTATCAGTTTTTCCTCCGATTCGAAAATCTTTGACTCACAGCAGAACGGCCATAAGGTGCCCGAGGCAGCAATAGACCCATGGAGACAAGTCTGCTGGAGGACGATGTATTGAATCGGGACGCAATTTGAGTGATCCATCGTTATTACGTGGCCCTGAAAGTTACAATTCACTATCAGTTTTTCGTCCGATTCGAAAATCTTTGACTCACAGCAGAACGGCCATAAGGTGCCCAAGGCAGCAATAGACCCATGGAGACAAGTCTGCTGGAGGACGATGTATTGAATCGGGACGCAATTTGAGTGATCCATCGTCATTAGGTGGCCCTGAAAGTTACAATTCACTATCAGTTTTTCGTCCGATTCGAAAATCTTTGACTCCCAGCAGAACGGCCATAAGGTGCCCGAGGCAGCAATAGGCCCATGGAGACAAGTCGGCTGGAGGACGATGTATTGAATCGGGGCGCAATTTGAGTGATCCATCGTCATTACGTGGCCCGGAAAGTTACAATTCACTATCAGTTTTTCGTCCGATTCGAAAATCTTTGACTCACAGCAGAACGGCCATAAGGTGCCCAAGGCAGCAATAGACCCATGGAGACAAGTCTGCTGGAGGACGATGTATTGAATCGGGACGCAATTTGAGTGTTCCATCGTCATTAGGTGGCCCTGAACGTTACAATTCACTAACAGTTTCCCGTCCCATTCGATAATTTAGACTCACAGCATAACGGACATGGAGACAAGTCGGCTGGAGGACGATGTATTGAATCGGGACGTAATTTGAGTGTTCCATCGTCATTAGGAGGCCCTGAACGTTACAATTCACTATCAGTTTTTCGTCCGAATCGAAAATCTTTGACTCACAGCAGAACGGCCATAAGGTGCCCGAGGCAGCAATAGACCCATGGAGACAAGTCTGCTGGAGGACGATGTATTGAATCGGGACGCAATTTGAGTGATCCATCGTCATTAGGTGGCCCTGAACGTTACAATTCACTAACAGTTTTTCGTCCCATTCGATAATTTAGACTCACAGCATAACGGACATGGAGACAAGTCGGCTGGAGGACGATGTATTGAATCGGGACGCAATTTGAGTGTTCCATCGTCATTAGGAGGCCCTGAACGTTACAATTCACTATCAGTTTTTCGTCCGATTCGAAAATTTTTGACACACCAGAACGGCCATAAGGTGCCCGAGGCAGCAATAGACCCATGGCGACAAGTCGGCTGGAGGACGATGTTTTGAATCGGGACGCAATTTGAGTGATCCATCGTCATTAGGTGGCCCTGAAAGTTACAATTCACTATCAGTTCTTCGTCCGATTCGAAAAACTTTGACTCACAGCAGAACGGCCATAAGGTGCCCGAGGCAGCAATAGACTCATGGAGACAAGTCGGCTGGAAGACGATGTATTGAAACGGGACGCAATTTGAGTGATCCATCGTCATTAGGTGGCCCTGAAAGTTACAATTCACTATCAGTTTTTCGTCCGATTCAAAAATCTTTGACTCACAGCAGAACGGCCATAAGGTGCCCGAGGCAGCAATAGACCCATGGAGACAAGTCTGCTGGAGGACGATGTATTGAATCGGGACTCAATTTGAGTGATCCATCGTCATTAGGTGGCCCTGAACGTTACAATTCACTAACAGTTTTTCGTCCCATTCGATAATTTAGACTCACAGCATAACGGACATGGGGACAAGTCGGCTGGAGGACGATGTATTGAATCGGGACGCAATTTGAGTGTTCCATCGTCATTAGGAGGCCCTGAACGTTAGAATTCACTAACAGTTTTTCGTCCGATTCGAAAATTTTTGACACAGCAGAACGGCCATAAGGTGCCCGAGGCAGCAATAGACCCATGGAGACAAGTCTGCTGAAGGACGATGTATTGAATCGGGACGCAATTTGAGTGATCCATCGTCATTAGGTTGCCCTGAACGTTACAATTCACTATCAGTTTTTCGTCCGATTCGAAAATCTTTGACTCCCAGCAGAACGGCCATAAGGTGCCCGAGGCAGCAACAGACCCATGGAGACAAGTCGGCTGGAGGACGATGTATTGAATCGGGACGCAATTTGAGTGATCCATCGTCATTACGTGGCCCTGAAAGTTACAATTCACTATCAGTTTTTCGTCCGATTCGAAAATCTTTGACTCACAGCAGAACGGCCATAAGGTGCCCGAGGCAGCAATAGACCCATGGAGACAAATCTGCTGGAGGACGATGTATTGAATCGGGACGCAATTTGAGTGATCCATCGTCATTAGGTGGCCCTGAACGTTACAATTCACTAACAGTTTTTCGTCCCATTCGATAATTTAGACTCACAGCAGAACGGACATGGAGACAAGTCGGCTGGAGGACGATGTATTGAATCGGGACGCAATTTGAGTGTTCCATCGTCATTAGGAGGCCCTGAACGTTACAATTCACTATCAGTTTTTCGTCCGATTCGAAAATCTTTGACTCACAGCAGAACGGCCATAAGGTGCCCGAGGCAGCAATAGACTCATGGAGACAAGTCGGCTGGAAGACGATGTATTGAATCGGGACGCAATTTGAGTGATCCATCGTCATTACGTGGCCCTGAAAGTTACAATTCACTATCAGTTTTTCGTCCGATTCGAAAATCTTTGACTCACAGCAGAACGGCCATAAGGTGCCCGAGGCAGCAATAGACCCATGGAGACAAGTCTGCTGGAGGACGATGTATTGAATCGGGACGCAATTTGAGTGATCCATCGTCATTAGGTGGCCCTGAACGTTACAATTCACTAACAGTTTTTCGTCCCATTCGAGAATTTAGACTCACAGCATAACGGACATGGAGACAAGTCGGCTGGAGGACGATGTATTGAATCGGGACGTAATTTGAGTGTTCCATCGTCATTAGGAGGCCCTGAACGTTACAATTCACTATCAGTTTTTCGTCCGATTCGAAAATCTTTGACTCACAGCAGAACGGCCATAAGGTGCCCGAGGCAGCAATAGACTCATGGAGACAAGTCGGCTGGAAGACGATGTATTGAATCGGGGCGCAATTTGAGTGATCCATCGTCATTACGTGGCCCTGAAAGTTACAATTCACTATTAGTTTTTCGTCCGATTCGAAAATCTTTGACTCACAGCAGAACGGCCATAAGGTGCCCGAGGCAGCAATAGACCCATGGAGACAAGTCTGCTGAAGGACGATGTATTGAATCGGGACGCAATTTGAGTGATCCATCGTCATTAGGTGGCCCTGAACGTTACAATTCACAAACAGTTTTTCGTCCCATTCGATAATTTAGACTCACAGCATAAAGGACATGGAGACAAGTCGGCTGGAGGACGATGTATTGAATCGGGACGCAATTTGAGTGTTCCATCGTCATTAGGAGGCCCTGAACGTTACAATTCACTATCAGTTTTTCGTCCGATTCGAAAATTTTTGACACAGCAGAACGGCCATAAGGTGCCCGAGGCAGCAATAGACCCATGGCGACAAGTCGGCTGGAGGACGATGCTTTGAATCGGGACGCAATTTGAGTGATCCATCGTCATTAGGTGGCCCTGAAAGTTACAATTCACTATCAGTTCTTCGTCCGATTCGAAAATCTTTGACTCACAGCAGAACGGCCATAAGGTGCCCGAGGCAGCAATAGACCCATGGAGACAAGTCTGCTGAAGGACGATGTATTGAATCGGGACGCAATTTGAGTGATCCATCGTCATTAGGTGGCCCTGAACGTTACAATTCACTATCAGTTTTTCGTCCGATTCGAAAATCTTTGACTCCCAGCAGAACGGCCATAAGGTGCCCGAGGCAGCTATAGACCCATGGAGACAAGTCGGCTGGAGGACGATGTATTGAATCGGGGCGCAATTTGAGTGATCCATCGTCATTACGTGGCCCTGAAAGTTACAATTCACTATCAGTTTTTCGTCCGATTCGAAAATCTTTGACTCACAGCAGAACGGCCATAAGGTGCCCAAGGCAGCAATAAACCCATGGAGACAAGTCTGCTGGAGGACGATGTATTGAATCGGGACGCAATTTGAGTGATCCATCGTCATTAGGTGGCCCTGAACGTTACAATTCACTAACAGTTTTTCGTCCCATTCGATAATTTAGACTCACAGCATAACGGACATGGAGACAAGTCGGCTGGAGGACGATGTATTGAATCGGGACGTAATTTGAGTGTTCCATCGTCATTAGGAGGCCCTGAACGTTACAATTCACTATCAGTTTTTCGTCCGATTCGAAAATCTTTGACTCACAGCAGCACGGCCATAAGGTGCCCGAGGCAGCAATAGACTCATGGAGACAAATAGGCTGGAAGACGATGTATTGAATCGGGGCGCAATTTGAGTGATCCATCGTCATTACGTGGCCCTGAAAGTTACAATTCACTATCAGTTTTTCCTCCGATTCGAAAATCTTTGACTCACAGCAGAACGGCCATAAGGTGCCCGAGGCAGCAATAGACCCATGGAGACAAGTCTGCTGGAGGACGATGTATTGAATCGGGACGCAATTTGAGTGATCCATCGTCATTACGTGGCCCTGAAAGTTACAATTCACTATCAGTTTTTCGTCCGATTCGAAAATCTTTGACTCACAGCAGAACGGCCATAAGGTGCCCAAGGCAGCAATAGACCCATGGAGACAAGTCTGCTGGAGGACGATGTATTGAATCGGGACGCAATTTGAGTGATCCATCGTCATTAGGTGGCCCTGAAAGTTACAATTCACTATCAGTTTTTCGTCCGATTCGAAAATCTTTGACTCCCAGCAGAACGGCCATAAGGTGCCCGAGGCAGCAATAGGCCCATGGAGACAAGTCGGCTGGAGGACGATGTATTGAATCGGGGCGCAATTTGAGTGATCCATCGTCATTACGTGGCCCGGAAAGTTACAATTCACTATCAGTTTTTCGTCCGATTCGAAAATCTTTGACTCACAGCAGAACGGCCATAAGGTGCCCAAGGCAGCAATAGACCCATGGAGACAAGTCTGCTGGAGGACGATGTATTGAATCGGGACGCAATTTGAGTGTTCCATCGTCATTAGGTGGCCCTGAACGTTACAATTCACTAACAGTTTCCCGTCCCATTCGATAATTTAGACTCACAGCATAACGGACATGGAGACAAGTCGGCTGGAGGACGATGTATTGAATCGGGACGTAATTTGAGTGTTCCATCGTCATTAGGAGGCCCTGAACGTTACAATTCACTATCAGTTTTTCGTCCGAATCGAAAATCTTTGACTCACAGCAGAACGGCCATAAGGTGCCCGAGGCAGCAATAGACCCATGGAGACAAGTCTGCTGGAGGACGATGTATTGAATCGGGACGCAATTTGAGTGATCCATCGTCATTAGGTGGCCCTGAACGTTACAATTCACTAACAGTTTTTCGTCCCATTCGATAATTTAGACTCACAGCATAACGGACATGGAGAGAAGTCGGCTGGAGGACGATGTATTGAATCGGGACGCAATTTGAGTGTTCCATCGTCATTAGGAGGCCCTGAACGTTACAATTCACTATCAGTTTTTCGTCCGATTCGAAAATTTTTGACACACCAGAACGGCCATAAGGTGCCCGAGGCAGCAATAGACCCATGGCGACAAGTCGGCTGGAGGACGATGTTTTGAATCGGGACGCAATTTGAGTGATCCATCGTCATTAGGTGGCCCTGAAAGTTACAATTCACTATCAGTTCTTCGTCCGATTCGAAAAACTTTGACTCACAGCAGAACGGCCATAAGGTGCCCGAGGCAGCAATAGACCCATGGAGACAAGTCTGCTGAAGGACGATGTATTGAATCGGGACGCAATTTGAGTGATCCATCGTCATTAGGTGGCCCTGAACGTTACAATTCACTATCAGTTTTTCGTCCGAATCGAAAATCTTTGACTCCCAGCAGAACGGCCATAAGGTGCCCGAGGCAGCAATAGACCCATGGAGACAAGTCTGCTGGAGGACGATGTATTGAATCGGGACGCAATTTGAGTGATCCATCGTCATTAGGTGGCCCTGAACGTTACAATTCACTAACAGTTTTTCGTCCCATTCGATAATTTAGACTCACAGCATAACGGACATGGAGACAAGTCGGCTGGAGGACGATGTATTGAATCGGGACGCAATTTAAGTTTTCCATCGTCATTAGGAGGCCCTGAACGTTACAATTCACTATCAGTTTTTCGTCCGATTCGAAAATCTGTGACTCACAGCAGAACGGCCATAAGGTTCCCGAGGCAGCAATAGACTCATGGAGACAAGTCGGCTGGAAGACGATGTATTGAAACGGGACGCAATTTGAGTGATCCATCGTCATTAGGTGGCCCTGAAAGTTACAATTCACTATCAGTTTTTCGTCCGATTCAAAAATCTTTGACTCACAGCAGAACGGCCATAAGGTGCCCGAGGCAGCAATAGACCCATGGAGACAAGTCTGCTGGAGGACGATGTATTGAATCGGGACTTAATTTGAGTGATCCATCGTCATTAGGTGGCCCTGAACGTTACAATTCACTAACAGTTTTTCGTCCCATTCGATAATTTAGACTCACAGCATAACGGACATGGGGACAAGTCGGCTGGAGGACGATGTATTGAATCGGGACGCAATTTGAGTGTTCCATCGTCATTAGGAGGCCCTGAACGTTAGAATTCACTAACAGTTTTTCGTCCGATTCGAAAATTTTTGACACAGCAGAACGGCCATAAGGTGCCCGAGGCAGCAATAGACCCATGGAGACAAGTCTGCTGAAGGACGATGTATTGAATCGGGACGCAATTTGAGTGATCCATCGTCATTAGGTGGCCCTGAACGTTACAATTCACTATCAGTTTTTCGTCCGATTCGAAAATCTTTGACTCCCAGCAGAACGGCCATAAGGTGCCCGAGGCAGCAACAGACCCATGGAGACAAGTCGGCTGGAGGACGATGTATTGAATCGGGACGCAATTTGAGTGATCCATCGTCATTACGTGGCCCTGAAAGTTACAATTCACTATCAGTTTTTCGTCCGATTCGAAAATCTTTGACTCACAGCAGAACGGCCATAAGGTGCCCGAGGCAGCAATAGACCCATGGAGACAAATCTGCTGGAGGACGATGTATTGAATCGGGACGCAATTTGAGTGATCCATCGTCATTAGGTGGCCCTGAACGTTACAATTCACTAACAGTTTTTCGTCCCATTCGATAATTTAGACTCACAGCAGAACGGACATGGAGACAAGTCGGCTGGAGGACGATGTATTGAATCGGGACGCAATTTGAGTGTTCCATCGTCATTAGGAGGCCCTGAACGTTACAATTCACTATCAGTTTTTCGTCCGATTCGAAAATCTTTGACTCACAGCAGAACGGCCATAAGGTGCCCGAGGCAGCAATAGACTCATGGAGACAAGTCGGCTGGAAGACGATGTATTGAATCGGGACGCAATTTGAGTGATCCATCGTCATTACGTGGCCCTGAAAGTTACAATTCACTATCAGTTTTTCGTCCGATTCGAAAATCTTTGACTCACAGCAGAACGGCCATAAGGTGCCCGAGGCAGCAATAGACCCATGGAGACAAGTCTGCTGGAGGACGATGTATTGAATCGGGACGCAATTTGAGTGATCCATCGTCATTAGGTGGCCCTGAACGTTACAATTCACTAACAGTTTTTCGTCCCATTCGAGAATTTAGACTCACAGCATAACGGACATGGAGACAAGTCGGCTGGAGGACGATGTATTGAATCGGGACGTAATTTGAGTGTTCCATCGTCATTAGGAGGCCCTGAACGTTACAATTCACTATCAGTTTTTCGTCCGATTCGAAAATCTTTGACTCACAGCAGAACGGCCATAAGGTGCCGAGGCAGCAATAGACTCATGGAGACAAGTCGGCTGGAAGACGATGTATTGAATCGGGGCGCAATTTGAGTGATCCATCGTCATTACGTGGCCCTGAAAGTTACAATTCACTATTAGTTTTTCGTCCGATTCGAAAATCTTTGACTCACAGCAGAACGGCCATAAGGTGCCCGAGGCAGCAATAGACCCATGGAGACAAGTCTGCTGAAGGACGATGTATTGAATCGGGACGCAATTTGAGTGATCCATCGTCATTAGGTGGCCCTGAACGTTACAATTCACAAACAGTTTTTCGTCCCATTCGATAATTTAGACTCACAGCATAAAGGACATGGAGACAAGTCGGCTGGAGGACGATGTATTGAATCGGGACGCAATTTGAGTGTTCCATCGTCATTAGGAGGCCCTGAACGTTACAATTCACTATCAGTTTTTCGTCCGATTCGAAAATTTTTGACACAGCAGAACGGCCATAAGGTGCCCGAGGCAGCAATAGACCCATGGCGACAAGTCGGCTGGAGGACGATGCTTTGAATCGGGACGCAATTTGAGTGATCCATCGTCATTAGGTGGCCCTGAAAGTTACAATTCACTATCAGTTCTTCGTCCGATTCGAAAATCTTTGACTCACAGCAGAACGGCCATAAGGTGCCCGAGGCAGCAATAGACCCATGGAGACAAGTCTGCTGAAGGACGATGTATTGAATCGGGACGCAATTTGAGTGATCCATCGTCATTAGGTGGCCCTGAACGTTACAATTCACTATCAGTTTTTCGTCCCATTCGATAATTTAGACTCACAGCATAACGTCCATGGAGACAAGTCGGCTGGAGGACGATGTATGGAATCGGGACGCAATTTGAGTGTTCCATCGTCATTAGGTGGCCCCGAACGTTACAATTCACTATCAGTTTTTCGTCAGATTCGAAAATCTTTGACTCACAGCAGAACGGCCATAATGTGCCCGAGGCAGCAATAGACCCATGGAGACAAGTCTGCTGGAGGACGATGTATTGAATCGGGACGCAATTTGAGTGATCCATCGTCATTAGGTGACCCTGAACGTTACAATTCACTATCAGTTTTTCGTCCGATTCGAAAATCTTTGACTCACAGCAGAACGGCCATAAGGTGCCCGAGGCAGCAATAGACCCATGGAGACAAGTCTGCTGGAAGAGGATGTATTGAATCGGGACGCAATTTGAGTGATCCATCGTCATTAGGTGGCCCTGAACGTTACAATTCACTATCAGTTTTTCGTCCGATTCCAAAATCTTTGACTCACAGCAGAACGGCCATAAGGTGCCCGAGGCAGCAATAGACCCATGAAGACAAGTCGGCTGGAGGACGATGTATTGAATCGGGACGCAATTTGAGTGATGCATCGTCATTAGGTGGCCCTGAATGTTACAATTCCCTATCAGTTATTCGTCCGATTCGAAAATCTTTGGCTCACAGCAGAACGGCCATAAGGTGCCCGAGGCAGCAATAGACCCATGGAGACAAGTCTGCTGGAGGACGATGTATTGAATCGGTACGCAATTTGAGTGATCCATTGTCATTAGGTGGCCCCTGAACGTTACAATTCACTATCAGTTTTTCGTCCCATTCGATAATCTAGACTCACAGCAGAACGGCCATAAGGTGCCCGAGGCAGCTATAGACCCATGGAGACAAGTCGGCTGGAGAACGATGTATTGAATCGGGACGCAATTTGAGTGTTCCATCGTCATTAGGAGGCCCTGAATGTTACAATTAACCATCAGTTTTCCGTCCCATTCGATAATCTATACTCACGGCAGAACGACCATAAGGTGCCCGAGGCAGCAATAGACCCATGGAGACAAGTCTGCTCTAGGACGAGGTATTGAATCGGGACGCAATTTGAGTGTTCCATCGGCATTAGGAGGCCCTGAATGTTACAATTCACTACCAGTTTTTCGTCCGATTCGAAAATCTTTACTCACAGCAGAACTGCCATAAGGTGCCCGAGGCAGCAATAGACCCATGGAGACAAGTCTGCCGGAGGACGAAGTATTGAATCGGGACGCAATTTGAGTGATCCATCGTCATTAGGTGGCCCTGAACGTTACAATTCACTATCAGTTTTTCGTCCGATTCGAAAATCTTTGACTCACAGCAGAACGGCCATAAGGTGCCCGAGGCAGCAATAGACACATGAAGACAAGTCGGCTGGAGGACGATGTATTGAATCGGGACGCAATTTGAGTGTTCCATCGTCATTAGGAGGCCCTGAATGTTACAATTAACATATCAGTTTTTCGTCCCATTCGATAATCTAGACTCACAGCAGAATGGCCGTAAGGTGCCCGAGGCAGAAAAAGACCCATGGAGTCCAGTCGGCTGGAGGACGATGTATAGAATCGGGACGCAATTTGTGTGGCCCATCGTCATTAGGAGGCCCTGAATGTACAATTAACTATCAGTTTTTCGTCCCATTCGATAATCTAGACTCACAGCAGAACGGCCATAAGGTGCCCGAGGCAGCAATAGACCCATGGAGTCAAGTCGGCTGGAGGACGATGTATTGAATCGGGACGCAATTTGTGTGGTCCATCGTCATTCGGTGGCACTGAATGTTACAATTCACTATCATTTTTTCGTCCGATTCGATAATCTTAGACACAGCATATCGGCCATAAGGTGACCGAGGGAGCAATAGACCCATGGAGACAAGTCGGCTGGAAGACGATGTATTGAATCGGGACGCAATTTGAGTGATGCATCGTCATTAGGTGGCCCTGAACGTTACAATTCACTATCAGTTTTTCGTCCGATTCCAAAATCTTTGACTCACAGCAGAACGGCCATAAGGTGCCCGAGGCAGCAATAGACCCATGAAGACAAGTCGGCTGGAGGACGATGTATTGAATCGGGACGCAATTTGAGTGTTCCATCGTCATTAGGAGGCCCTGAATGTTACAATTAACATATCAGTTTTTCGTCCCATTCGATAATCTAGACTCACAGCAGAATGGCCGTAAGGTGCCCGAGGCAGAAAAAGACCCATGGAGTCCAGTCGGCTGGAGGACGATGTATAGAATCGGGACGCAATTTGTGTGGCCCATCGTCATTAGGAGGCCCTGAATGTACAATTAACTATCAGTTTTTCGTCCCATTCGATAATCTAGACTCACAGCAGAACGGCCATAAGGTGCCCGAGGCAGCAATAGACCCATGGAGTCAAGTCGGCTGGAGGACGATGTATTGAATCGGGACGCAATTTGTGTGGTCCATCGTCATTCGGTGGCACTGAATGTTACAATTCACTATCATTTTTTCGTCCGATTCGATAATCTTAGACACAGCATATCGGCCATAAGGTGACCGAGGGAGCAATAGACCCATGGAGACAAGTCGGCTGGAAGACGATGTATTGAATCGGGACGCAATTTGAGTGATCCATCGTCATTAGGTGGCCCTGAAAGTTACAATTCACTATCAGTTTTTCGTCCGATTCGAAAATCTTTGACTCACAGCAGAACGGCCATAAGGTGCCCGAGGCAGCAATAGACCCATGGAGACAAGTATGCTGGAGGACGATTTATTGAATCGGGACGCAATTTGAGTGTTCCATCGTCATTAGGAGGCCCTGAACGTTACAATTCACTATCAGTTTTTCGTCCGATTCGAAAATCTTTGACTCACAGCAGAACGGCCATAAGGGGCCCGAGGCAGCAATAGACCCATGGAGACAAGTTTGCTGGAGGACGATGTATTGAATCGGGACGCAATTTGAGTGTTCCATCGTCATTAGGAGGCCCTGAACGTTACAATTCACTATCAGTTTTTCGTCCGATTCGAAAATCTTTGACTCTGAGCAGAACGGCCATAAGGTGCCCGAGGCAGCAATCGACTCATTGAGACATGTCGGCTGGAAGACGATGTATTGAATCGGGACGCAATTTGAGTGTTCCATCGTTATTAGGTGGCCCTGAAAGTTACAATTCACTATCAGTTTTTCGTCCGATTCGAAAATCTTTGACTCACAGCAGAACGGCCATAAGGTGCCCGAGGCAGCAATAGACCCATGGAGACAAGTCTGCTGGAGGACGATGTATTGAATCGGGACGCAATTTGAGTGATCCATCGTCATTAGGTGGCCCTGAACGTTACAATTCACTAACAGTTTTCCGTCCCATTCGATAATTTAGACTCACAGCATAACGGACATGGAGACAAGTCGGCTGGAGGACGATGTATTGAATCGGGACGCAATTTGAGAGTTTCATCGTCATTAGGAGGCCCTGAACGTTACAATTCACTATCAGTTTTTCGTCCGATTCGAAAATCTTTGACTCACAGCAGAACGGCCATAAGGTGCCCGAGGCAGCAATAAACTCATGGAGACAAGTCGGCTGGAGGACGATGTACTGAATCGAGACGCAATTTGAGAGATCCATCGTCATTAGGTGGCCCTGAATGTTACAATTCACTATCAGTTTTTCGTCCGATTCGAAAATCTTTGACTCACAGCAGAACGGCCATAAGGTGCCCGAGGCAGCAATAGACCCATGGAGACAAGTCTGCTGGAGGACGATGTATTGAATCGGGACGCAATTTGAGTGATCCATCGTCATTAGGTGGCTCTGAACGTTACAATTCACTATCAGTTTTTCGTCCCATTCGAAAATCTTTGACTCACAGCAGAACAGCCATAAGGTGCCCGAGGCAGCAATAGACCCATGGAGACAAGTCTGCTGGAGGACGATGTATTGAATCGGGACGCAATTTGAGTGATCCATCGTCATAAGGAGGCCCTGAACGTTACAATTCACTATCAGTTTTTCGTCCATTCGAAAATCTTTGACTCACAGCAGAACGACCATAAGGTGCCCGAGGCAGCAATAGACCCATTTAGAATAGTCGGCTGGAGGACGATGTATTGAATCGGGACGCAATTTGAGTGATCCATCGTCATTAGGTGGCCCTGAAAGTTACAATTCCCTATCAGTTTTTCATCCGATTCGAAAATCTTTGACTCACAGCAGAACGGCCATAAGGTGCCCGAGGCAGCAATAGACCCATGGAGAAAAGTCTGCTGGAGGACGATGTATTGAATCGGTACGCAATTTGAGTGATCCATCGTCATTAGGTGGCCCCTGAACGTTACAATTCACTATCAGTTTTTCGTCCCATTCGATAATCTAGACTCACAGCAGAACGGCCATAAGGTGCCAGAGGCAGCAATAGACCCATGGAGACAAGTCTGCTGGAGAACGATGTATTGAATCGGGACGCAATTTGAGTGTTCCATCGTCATTAGGAGGCCCTGAATGTTACAATTAACTATCAGTTTTCCGTCCCATTCGATAATCTATACTCACGGCAGAACGACCGTAAGGGGCCCGAGGCAGCAATAGACCCATGGAGACAAGTCTGATCTAGGACGAGGTATTGAATCGGGACGCAATTTGAGTGTTCCATCGGCATTAGGAGGCCCTGAATGTTACAATTCACTACCAGTTTTTCGTCCGATTCGAAAATCTTTACTCACAGCAGAACGGCCATAAGGTGCCCGAGGCAGCAATAGACCCATGGAGACAAGTCTGCCGGAGGACGATGTATTGAATCGGGACGCAATTTGAGTGATCCATCGTCATTAGGTGGCCCTGAACGTTACAATTCACTATCAGTTTTTCGTCCGATTCGAAAATCTTTGACTCACAGCAGAACGGCCATAAGGTGCCCCAGGCAGCAATAGACCCATGGAGACAAGTCTGCTGGAGGACGATGTATTGAATCGGGACGCAATTTGAGTGTTCCATCGTCATTAGGAGGCCCTGAATGTTACAATTAACTATCAGTTTTTCGTCCCATTCGATAATCTAGACTCACAGCAGAATGGCCGTAAGGTGCCCGAGACAGAAATAGACCCATGGAGTCCAGTCGGCTGGAGGACGATGTATAGAATCGGGACGCAATTTGTGTGGTCCATCGTCATTAGGAGGCCGTGAATGTACAATTAACTATCAGTTTTTCGTCCCATTCGATAATCTAGACTCACAGCAGAACGGCCATAAGGTGCCCGAGGCAGCAATAGACCCATGGAGTCAAGTCGGCTGGAGGACGATGTATTGAATCGGGACGCAATTTGTGTGGTCCATCGTCATTAGGTGGCACTGAATGTTACAAATCACTATCATTTTTTCGTCCGATTCGAAAATCTTAGACACAGCATATCGGCCATAAGGTGACAGAGGGAGCAATAGACCCATGGAGACAAGTCGGCTGGAAGATGATGTATTGAATCGGGACGCAATTTGAGTGATCCATCGTCATTAGGTGGCCCTGAAAGTTACAATTCACTATCAGTTTTTCGTCCGATTCGAAAATCTTTGACTCACAGCAGAACGGCCATAAGGTGCCCGAGGCAGCAATAGACCCATGGAGACAAGTCTGCTGGAGGACGATGTATTGAACCGGGACGCAATTTGAGTGTTCCATCGTCATTAGAAGGCCCTGAACGTTACAATTCACTATCAGTTTTTCGTCCGATTCGAAAATCTTTGACTCACAGCAGAACGGCCATAAGGTGCCCGAGGCAGCAATAGACCCATGGAGACAAGTCTGCTGGAGGACGATGTATTGAATCGGGACGCAATTTGAGTGTTCCATCGTCATTAGGAGGCCCTGAACGTTACAATTCACTATCAGTTTTTCGTCCGATTCGAAAATCTTTGACTCTGAGCAGAACGGCCATAAGGTGCCCGAGGCAGCAATCGACTCATTGAGACAAGTCGGCTGGAAGACGATGTATTGAATCGGGACGCAATTTGAGTTATCCATCGTCATTAGGTGGCCCTGAAAGTTACAATTCACTATCAGTTTTTCGTCCGATTCGAAAATCTTTGACTCACAGCAGAACGGCCATAAGGTGCCCGAGGCAGCAATAGACCCATGGAGACAAGTCTGCTGGAGGACGATGTATTGAATCGGGACGCAATTTGAGTGATCCATCGTCATTAGGTGGCCCTGAACGTTACAATTCACTAACAGTTTTCCGTCCCATTCGATAATTTAGACTCACAGCATAACGGACATGGAGACAAGTCTGCTGGAGGACGATGTATTGAAACGGGACGCAATTTGAGTGATCCATCGTCATTAGGTGGCCCTGAACGTTACAATTCACTATCAGTTTTTCGTCCGATTCGAAAATCTTTGACTCACAGCAGAACGGCCATAAGGTGCCCGAGGCAGCAATAGACCCATGGAGACAAGTCTGCTGGAGGAGGATGTATTGAATCGGGACGCAATTTGAGTGATCCATCGTCATTAGGTGGCCCTGAACGTTAGAATTCACTATCAGTTTTTCGTCCGATTCCAAAATCTTTGACTCACAGCAGAACGGCCGTAAGGTGCCCGAGGCAGCAATAGACCCATGGAGACAAGTCTGCTGGAGGACGATGTATGGAATCGGGACGCAATTTGAGTGATCCATCGTCATTAGGTGGCCCTGAACGTTAGAATTCACTATCAGTTTTTCGTCCGATTCGAAAATCTTTGACTCACAGCAGAACGGCCATAAGGTGCCCGAGGCAGCAATAGACCCATGGAGACAAGTCTGCTGGAGGACGATGTATAGAATCGGGACGCAATTTGTGTGGTCCATCGTCATTAGGAGGCCCTGAATGTACAATTAACTATCAGTTTTTCGTCCCATTCGATAATCTAGACTCACAGCAGAACGGCCATAAGGTGCCCGAGGCAGCAATAGACCCATGGAGTCAAGTCGGCTGGAGGACGATGTATTGAATCGGGACGCAATTTGTGTGGTCCATCGTCATTAGGTGGCACTGAATGTTACAATTCACTATTATTTTTTCGTCCGATTCGAAAATCTTAGACACAGCATATCGGCCATAAGGTGACCGAGGGAGCAATAGACCCATGGAGACAAGTCGGCTGGAAGACGATGTATTGAATCGGGACGCAATTTGAGTGATCCATCGTCATTAGGTGGCCCTGAAAGTTACACTTCACTATCAGTTTTTCGTCCGATTCGAAAATCTTTGACTCACAGCAGAACGGCCATAAGGTGCCCGAGGCAGCAATAGACCCATGGAGACAAGTCTGCTGGAGGACGATGTATTGAATCGGGACGCAATTTGAGTGTTCCATCGTCATTAGGAGGCCCTGAACGTTACAATTCACTATCAGTTTTTCGTCCGATTCGAAAATCTTTGACTCACAGCAGAACGGCCATAAGGTGCCCGAGGCAGCAATAGACCCATGGAGACAAGTCTGCTGGAGGACGATGTATTGAATCGGGACGCAATTTGAGTGTTCCATCGTCATTAGGAGGCCCTGAACGTTACAATTCACTATCAGTTTTTCGTCCGATTCGAAAATCTTTGACTCTGAGCAGAACGGCCATAAGGTGCCCGAGGCAGCAATAGACCCATGGAGACAAGTCTGCTGGAGGAGGATGTATTGAATCGGGACGCAATTTGAGTGATCCATCGTCATTAGGTGGCCCTGAACGTTAGAATTCACTATCAGTTTTTCGTCCGATTCCGAAATCTTTGACTCACAGCAGAACGGCCATAAGGTGCCCGAGGCAGCAATAGACCCATGGAGACAAGTCTGCTGGAGGACGATGTATGGAATCGGGACGCAATTTGAGTGATCCATCGTCATTAGGTGGCCCAGAACGTTAGAATTCACTATCAGTTTTTCGTCCGATTCGAAAATCTTTGACTCACAGCAGAACGGCCATAAGGTGCCCGAGGCAGCAATAGACCCATGGAGACAAGTCTGCTGGAGGACGATGTATAGAATCGGGACGCAATTTGTGTGGTCCATCGTCATTAGGAGGCCCTGAATGTACAATTAACTATCAGTTTTTCGTCCCATTCGATAATCTAGACTCACAGCAGAACGGCCATAAGGTGCCCGAGGCAGCAATAGACCCATGGGGTCAAGTCGGCTGGAGGACGATGTATTGAATCGGGACGCAATTTGTGTGGTCCATCGTCATTAGGTGGCACTGAATGTTACAATTCACTATTATTTTTTCGTCCGATTCGAAAATCTTAGACACAGCATATCGGCCATAAGGTGACCGAGGGAGCAATAGACCCATGGAGACAAGTCGGCTGGAAGACGATGTATTGAATCGGGACGCAATTTGAGTGATCCATCGTCATTAGGTGGCCCTGAAAGTTACACTTCACTATCAGTTTTTCGTCCGATTCGAAAATCTTTGACTCACAGCAGAACGGCCATAAGGTGCCCGAGGCAGCAATAGACCCATGGAGACAAGTCTGCTGGAGGAGGATGTATTGAATCGGGACGCAATTTGAGTGATCCATCGTCATTAGGTGGCCCTGAACGTTAGAATTCACTATCAGTTTTTCGTCCGATTCCAAAATCTTTGACTCACAGCAGAACGGCCATAAGGTGCCCGAGGCAGCAATAAACTCATGGAGACAAGTCGGCTGGAGGACGACGTACTGAATCGAGACGCAATTTGAGAGATCCATCGTCATTAGGTGGCCCTGAATGTTACAATTCACTATCAGTTTTTCGTCCGATTCGAAAATCTTTGACTCACAGCAGAACGGCCATAAGGTGCCCGAGGCAGCAATAGACCCATGGAGACAAGTCTGCTGGAGGACGATGTATTGAATCGGGACGCAATTTGAGTGATCCATCGTCATTAGGTGGCTCTGAACGTTACAATTCACTATCAGTTTTTCGTCCCATTCGAAAATCTTTGACTCACAGCAGAACAGCCATAAGGTGCCCGAGGCAGCAATAGACCCATGGAGACAAGTCTGCTGGAGGACGATGTATTGAATCGGGACGCAATTTGAGTGATCCATCGTCATAAGGAGGCCCTGAACGTTACAATTCACTATCAGTTTTTCGTCCATTCGAAAATCTTTGACTCACAGCAGAACGACCATAAGGTGCCCGAGGCAGCAATAGACCCATTTAGAATAGTCGGCTGGAGGACGATGTATTGAATCGGGACGCAATTTGAGTGATCCATCGTCATTAGGTGGCCCTGAAAGTTACAATTCCCTATCAGTTTTTCATCCGATTCGAAAATCTTTGACTCACAGCAGAACGGCCATAAGGTGCCCGAGGCAGCAATAGACCCATGGAGAAAAGTCTGCTGGAGGACGATGTATTGAATCGGTACGCAATTTGAGTGATCCATCGTCATTAGGTGGCCCCTGAACGTTACAATTCACTATCAGTTTTTCGTCCCATTCGATAATCTAGACTCACAGCAGAACGGCCATAAGGTGCCAGAGGCAGCAATAGACCCATGGAGACAAGTCTGCTGGAGAACGATGTATTGAATCGGGACGCAATTTGAGTGTTCCATCGTCATTAGGAGGCCCTGAATGTTACAATTAACTATCAGTTTTCCGTCCCATTCGATAATCTATACTCACGGCAGAACGACCGTAAGGGGCCCGAGGCAGCAATAGACCCATGGAGACAAGTCTGATCTAGGACGAGGTATTGAATCGGGACGCAATTTGAGTGTTCCATCGGCATTAGGAGGCCCTGAATGTTACAATTCACTACCAGTTTTTCGTCCGATTCGAAAATCTTTACTCACAGCAGAACGGCCATAAGGTGCCCGAGGCAGCAATAGACCCATGGAGACAAGTCTGCTGGAGGAGGATGTATTGAATCGGGACGCAATTTGAGTGATCCATCGTCATTAGGTGGCCCTGAACGTTACAATTCACTAACAGTTTTCCGTCCCATTCGATAATTTAGACTCACAGCATAACGGACATGGAGACAAGTCTGCTGGAGGACTATGTATTGAAACGGGACGCAATTTGAGTGATCCATCGTCATTAGGTGGCCCTGAACGTTACAATTCACTATCAGTTTTTCGTCCGATTCGAAAATCTTTGACTCACAGCAGAACGGCCATAAGGTGCCCGAGGCAGCAATAGACCCATGGAGACAAGTCTGCTGGAGGAGGATGTATTGAATCGGGACGCAATTTGAGTGATCCATCGTCATTAGGTGGCCCTGAACGTTAGAATTCACTATCAGTTTTTCGTCCGATTCCAAAATCTTTGACTCACAGCAGAACGGCCGTAAGGTGCCCGAGGCAGCAATAGACCCATGGAGACAAGTCTGCTGGAGGACGATGTATGGAATCGGGACGCAATTTGAGTGATCCATCGTCATTAGGTGGCCCTGAACGTTAGAATTCACTATCAGTTTTTCGTCCGATTCGAAAATCTTTGACTCACAGCAGAACGGCCATAAGGTGCCCGAGGCAGCAATAGACCCATGGAGACAAGTCTGCTGGAGGACGATGTATAGAATCGGGACGCAATTTGTGTGGTCCATCGTCATTAGGAGGCCCTGAATGTACAATTAACTATCAGTTTTTCGTCCTATTCGATAATCTAGACTCACAGCAGAACGGCCATAAGGTGCCCGAGGCAGCAATAGACCCATGGAGTCAAGTCGGCTGGAGGACGATGTATTGAATCGGGACGCAATTTGTGTGGTCCATCGTCATTAGGTGGCACTGAATGTTACAATTCACTATTATTTTTTCATCCGATTCGAAAATCTTAGACACAGCATATCGGCCATAAGGTGACCGAGGGAGCAATAGACCCATGGAGACAAGTCGGCTGGAAGACGATGTATTGAATCGGGACGCAATTTGAGTGATCCATCGTCATTAGGTGGCCCTGAAAGTTACACTTCACTATCAGTTTTTCGTCCGATTCGAAAATCTTTGACTCACAGCAGAACGGCCATAAGGTGCCCGAGGCAGCAATAGACCCATGGAGACAAGTCTGCTGGAGGACGATGTATTGAATCGGGACGCAATTTGAGTGTTCCATCGTCATTAGGAGGCCCTGAACGTTACAATTCACTATCAGTTTTTCGTCCGATTCGAAAATCTTTGACTCACAGCAGAACGGCCATAAGGTGCCCGAGGCAGCAATAGACCCATGGAGACAAGTCTGCTGGAGGACGATGTATTGAATCGGGACGCAATTTGAGTGTTCCATCGTCATTAGGAGGCCCTGAACGTTACAATTCACTATCAGTTTTTCGTCCGATTCGAAAATCTTTGACTCTGAGCAGAACGGCCATAAGGTGCCCGAGGCAGCAATAGACCCATGGAGACAAGTCTGCTGGAGGAGGATGTATTGAATCGGGACGCAATTTGAGTGATCCATCGTCATTAGGTGGCCCTGAACGTTAGAATTCACTATCAGTTTTTCGTCCGATTCCGAAATCTTTGACTCACAGCAGAACGGCCATAAGGTGCCCGAGGCAGCAATAGACCCATGGAGACAAGTCTGCTGGAGGACGATGTATGGAATCGGGACGCAATTTGAGTGATCCATCGTCATTAGGTGGCCCAGAACGTTAGAATTCACTATCAGTTTTTCGTCCGATTCGAAAATCTTTGACTCACAGCAGAACGGCCATAAGGTGCCCGAGGCAGCAATAGACCCATGGAGACAAGTCTGCTGGAGGACGATGTATAGAATCGGGACGCAATTTGTGTGGTCCATCGTCATTAGGAGGCCCTGAATGTACAATTAACTATCAGTTTTTCGTCCCATTCGATAATCTAGACTCACAGCAGAACGGCCATAAGGTGCCCGAGGCAGCAATAGACCCATGGGGTCAAGTCGGCTGGAGGACGATGTATTGAATCGGGACGCAATTTGTGTGGTCCATCGTCATTAGGTGGCACTGAATGTTACAATTCACTATTATTTTTTCGTCCGATTCGAAAATCTTAGACACAGCATATCGGCCATAAGGTGACCGAGGGAGCAATAGACCCATGGAGACAAGTCGGCTGGAAGACGATGTATTGAATCGGGACGCAATTTGAGTGATCCATCGTCATTAGGTGGCCCTGAAAGTTACACTTCACTATCAGTTTTTCGTCCGATTCGAAAATCTTTGACTCACAGCAGAACGGCCATAAGGTGCCCGAGGCAGCAATAGACCCATGGAGACAAGTCTGCTGGAGGAGGATGTATTGAATCGGGACGCAATTTGAGTGATCCATCGTCATTAGGTGGCCCTGAACGTTAGAATTCACTATCAGTTTTTCGTCCGATTCCAAAATCTTTGACTCACAGCAGAACGGCCATAAGGTGCCCGAGGCAGCAATAAACTCATGGAGACAAGTCGGCTGGAGGACGATGTACTGAATCGAGACGCAATTTGAGAGATCCATCGTCATTAGGTGGCCCTGAATGTTACAATTCACTATCAGTTTTTCGTCCGATTCGAAAATCTTTGACTCACAGCAGAACGGCCATAAGGTGCCCGAGGCAGCAATAGACCCATGGAGACAAGTCTGCTGGAGGACGATGTATTGAATCGGGACGCAATTTGAGTGATCCATCGTCATTAGGTGGCTCTGAACGTTACAATTCACTATCAGTTTTTCGTCCCATTCGAAAATCTTTGACTCACAGCAGAACAGCCATAAGGTGCCCGAGGCAGCAATAGACCCATGGAGACAAGTCTGCTGGAGGACGATGTATTGAATCGGGACGCAATTTGAGTGATCCATCGTCATAAGGAGGCCCTGAACGTTACAATTCACTATCAGTTTTTCGTCCATTCGAAAATCTTTGACTCACAGCAGAACGACCATAAGGTGCCCGAGGCAGCAATAGACCCATTTAGAATAGTCGGCTGGAGGACGATGTATTGAATCGGGACGCAATTTGAGTGATCCATCGTCATTAGGTGGCCCTGAAAGTTACAATTCCCTATCAGTTTTTCATCCGATTCGAAAATCTTTGACTCACAGCAGAACGGCCATAAGGTGCCCGAGGCAGCAATAGACCCATGGAGAAAAGTCTGCTGGAGGACGATGTATTGAATCGGTACGCAATTTGAGTGATCCATCGTCATTAGGTGGCCCCTGAACGTTACAATTCACTATCAGTTTTTCGTCCCATTCGATAATCTAGACTCACAGCAGAACGGCCATAAGGTGCCAGAGGCAGCAATAGACCCATGGAGACAAGTCTGCTGGAGAACGATGTTTTGAATCGGGACGCAATTTGAGTGTTCCATCGTCATTAGGAGGCCCTGAATGTTACAATTAACTATCAGTTTTCCGTCCCATTCGATAATCTATACTCACGGCAGAACGACCGTAAGGGGCCCGAGGCAGCAATAGACCCATGGAGACAAGTCTGATCTAGGACGAGGTATTGAATCGGGACGCAATTTGAGTGTTCCATCGGCATTAGGAGGCCCTGAATGTTACAATTCACTACCAGTTTTTCGTCCGATTCGAAAATCTTTACTCACTGCAGAACGGCCATAAGGTGCCCGAGGCAGCAATAGACCCATGGAGACAAGTCTGCCGGAGGACGATGTATTGAATCGGGACGCAATTTGAGTGATCCATCGTCATTAGGTGGCCCTGAACGTTACAATTCACTATCAGTTTTTCGTCCGATTCGAAAATCTTTGACTCACAGCAGAACGGCCATAAGGTGCCCCAGGCAGCAATAGACCCATGGAGACAAGTCTGCTGGGGGACGATGTATTGAATCGGGACGCAATTTGAGTGTTCCATCGTCATTAGGAGGCCCTGAATGTTACAATTAACTATCAGTTTTTCGTCCCATTCGATAATCTAGACTCACAGCAGAATGGCCGTAAGGTGCCCGAGACAGAAATAGACCCATGGAGTCCAGTCGGCTGGAGGACGATGTATAGAATCGGGACGCAATTTGTGTGGTCCATCGTCATTAGGAGGCCGTGAATGTACAATTAACTATCAGTTTTTCGTCCCATTCGATAATCTAGACTCACAGCAGAACGGCCATAAGGTGCCCGAGGCAGCAATAGACCCATGGAGTCAAGTCGGCTGGAGGACGATGTATTGAATCGGGACGCAATTTGTGTGGTCCATCGTCATTAGGTGGCACTGAATGTTACAAATCACTATCATTTTTTCGTCCGATTCGAAAATCTTAGACACAGCATATCGGCCATAAGGTGACCGAGGGAGCAATAGACCCATGGAGACAAGTCGGCTGGAAGATGATGTATTGAATCGGGACGCAATTTGAGTGATCCATCGTCATTAGGTGGCCCTGAAAGTTACAATTCACTATCAGTTTTTCGTCCGATTCGAAAATCTTTGACTCACAGCAGAACGGCCATAAGGTGCCCGAGGCAGCAATAGACCCATGGAGACAAGTCTGCTGGAGGACGATGTATTGAACCGGGACGCAATTTGAGTGTTCCATCGTCATTAGAAGGCCCTGAACGTTACAATTCACTATCAGTTTTTCGTCCGATTCGAAAATCTTTGACTCACAGCAGAACGGCCATAAGGTGCCCGAGGCAGCAATAGACCCATGGAGACAAGTCTGCTGGAGGACGATGTATTGAATCGGGACGCAATTTGAGTGTTCCATCGTCATTAGGAGGCCCTGAACGTTACAATTCACTATCAGTTTTTCGTCCGATTCGAAAATCTTTGACTCTGAACAGAACGGCCATAAGGTGCCCGAGGCAGCAATCGACTCATTGAGACAAGTCGGCTGGAAGACGATGTATTGAATCGGGACGCAATTTGAGTTATCCATCGTCATTAGGTGGCCCTGAAAGTTACAATTCACTATCAGTCTTTCGTCCGATTCGAAAATCTTTGACTCACAGGAGAACGGCCATAAGGTGCCCGAGGCAGCAATAGACCCATGGAGACAAGTCTGCTGGAGGACGATGTATTGAATCGGGACGCAATTTGAGTGATCCATCGTCATTAGGTGGCCCTGAACGTTACAATTCACTAACAGTTTTCCGTCCCATTCGATAATTTAGACTCACAGCATAACGGACATGGAGACAAGTCTGCTGGAGGACGATGTATTGAAACGGGACGCAATTTGAGTGATCCATCGTCATTAGGTGGCCCTGAACGTTACAATTCACTATCAGTTTTTCGTCCGATTCGAAAATCTTTGACTCACAGCAGAACGGCCATAAGGTGCCCGAGGCAGCAATAGACCCATGGAGACAAGTCTGCTGGAGGAGGATGTATTGAATCGGGACGCAATTTGAGTGATCCATCGTCATTAGGTGGCCCTGAACGTTAGAATTCACTATCAGTTTTTCGTCCGATTCCAAAATCTTTGACTCACAGCAGAACGGCCGTAAGGTGCCCGAGGCAGCAATAGACCCATGGAGACAAGTCTGCTGGAGGACGATGTATGGAATCGGGACGCAATTTGAGTGATCCATCGTCATTAGGTGGCCCTGAACGTTAGAATTCACTATCAGTTTTTCGTCCGATTCGAAAATCTTTGACTCACAGCAGAACGGCCATAAGGTGCCCGAGGCAGCAATAAACCCATGGAGACAAGTCTGCTGGAGGACGATGTATAGAATCGGGACGCAATTTGTGTGGTCCATCGTCATTAGGAGGCCCTGAATGTACAATTAACTATCAGTTTTTCGTCCCATTCGATAATCTAGACTCACAGCAGAACGGCCATAAGGTGCCCGAGGCAGCAATAGACCCATGGAGTCAAGTCGGCTGGAGGACGATGTATTGAATCGGGACGCAATTTGTGTGGTCCATCGTCATTAGGTGGCACTGAATGTTACAATTCACTATTATTTTTTCGTCCGATTCGAAAATCTTAGACACAGCATATCGGCCATAAGGTGACCGAGGGAGCAATAGACCCATGGAGACAAGTCGGCTGGAAGACGATGTATTGAATCGGGACGCAATTTGAGTGATCCATCGTCATTAGGTGGCCCTGAAAGTTACACTTCACTATCAGTTTTTCGTCCGATTCGAAAATCTTTGACTCACAGCAGAACGGCCATAAGGTGCCCGAGGCAGCAATAGACCCATGGAGACAAGTCTGCTGGAGGACGATGTATTGAATCGAGACGCAATTTGAGTGTTCCATCGTCATTAGGAGGCCCTGAACGTTACAATTCACTATCAGTTTTTCGTCCGATTCGAAAATCTTTGACTCACAGCAGAACGGCCATAAGGTGCCCGAGGCAGCAATAGACCCATGGAGACAAGTCTGCTGGAGGACGATGTATTGAATCGGGACGCAATTTGAGTGTTCCATCGTCATTAGGAGGCCCTGAACGTTACAATTCACTATTAGTTTTTCGTCCGATTCGAAAATCTTTGACTCTGAGCAGAACGGCCATAAGGTGCCCGAGGCAGCAATAGACCCATGGAGACAAGTCTGCTGGAGGAGGATGTATTGAATCGGGACGCAATTTGAGTGATCCATCGTCATTAGGTGGCCCTGAACGTTAGAATTCACTATCAGTTTTTCGTCCGATTCCGAAATCTTTGACTCACAGCAGAACGGCCATAAGGTGCCCGAGGCAGCAATAGACCCATGGAGACAAGTCTGCTGGAGGACGATGTATGGAATCGGGACGCAATTTGAGTGATCCATCGTCATTAGGTGGCCCAGAACGTTAGAATTCACTATCAGTTTTTCGTCCGATTCGAAAATCTTTGACTCACAGCAGAACGGCCATAAGGTGCCCGAGGCAGCAATAGACCCATGGAGACAAGTCTGCTGGAGGACGATGTATAGAATCGGGACGCAATTTGTGTGGTCCATCGTCATTAGGAGGCCCTGAATGTACAATTAACTATCAGTTTTTCGTCCCATTCGATAATCTAGACTCACAGCAGAACGGCCATAAGGTGCCCGAGGCAGCAATAGACCCATGGAGTCAAGTCGGCTGGAGGACGATGTATTGAATCGGGACGCAATTTGTGTGGTCCATCGTCATTAGGTGGCACTGAATGTTACAATTCACTATTATTTTTTCGTCCGATTCGAAAATCTTAGACACAGCATATCGGCCATAAGGTGACCGAGGGAGCAATAGACCCATGGAGACAAGTCGGCTGGAAGACGATGTATTGAATCGGGACGCAATTTGAGTGATCCATCGTCATTAGGTGGCCCTGAAAGTTACACTTCACTATCAGTTTTTCGTCCGATTCGAAAATCTTTGACTCACAGCAGAACGGCCATAAGGTGCCCGAGGCAGCAATAGACCCATGGAGACAAGTCTGCTGGAGGACGATGTATTGAATCGGGACGCAATTTGAGTGTTCCATCGTCATTAGGAGGCCCTGAACGTTACAATTCACTATCAGTTTTTCGTCCGATTCGAAAATCTTTGACTCACAGCACAACGGCCATAAGGTGCCCGAGGCAGCAATAGACCCATGGAGACAAGTCTGCTGGAGGACGATGTATTGAATCGGGACGCAATTTGAGTGTTCCATCGTCATTAGGAGGCCCTGAACGTTACAATTCACTATCAGTTTTTCGTCCGATTCGAAAATCTTTGACTCTGAGCAGAATGGCCATAAGGTGCCCGAGGCAGCAATAGACCCATGGAGACAAGTCTGCTGGAGGACGATGTATTGAATCGGGACGCAATTTGAGTGATCCATCGTCATTAGGTGGCCCTGAACGTTAGAATTCACTATCAGTTTTTCGTCCGATTCCGAAATCTTTGACTCACAGCAGAACGGCCATAAGGTGCCCGAGGCAGCAATAGACCCATGGAGACAAGTCTGCTGGAGGACGATGTATGGAATCGGGACGCAATTTGAGTGATCCATCGTCATTAGGTGGCCCAGAACGTTAGAATTCACTATCAGTTTTTCGTCCGATTCGAAAATCTTTGACTCACAGCAGAACGGCCATAAGGTGCCCGAGGCAGCAATAGACCCATGGAGACAAGTCTGCTGGAGGACGAGGTATTGAATCGGGACGCAATTTGAGTGTTCCATCGGCATTAGGAGGCCCTGAACGTTACAATTCACTACCAGTTTTTCGTCCGATTCGAAAATCTTTACTCACAGCAGAACGGCCATAAGGTGCCCGAGGCAGCAATAGACCCATGGAGTCAAGTCGGCTGGAGGACGATGTATTGAATCGGGACGCAATTTGTGTGGTCAATCGTCATTAGGTGGCACTGAATGTAACAATTCACTATTATTTTTTCGTCCGATTCGAAAATCTTAGACACAGCATATCGGCCATAAGGTGACCGAGGGAGCAATAGACCCATGGAGACAAGTCGGCTGGAAGACGATGTATTGAATCGGGACGCAATTTGAGTGATCCATCGTCATTAGGTGGCCCTGAAAGTTACACTTCACTATCAGTTTTTCGTCCGATTCGAAAATCTTTGACTCACAGCAGAACGGCCATAAGGTGCCCCAGGCAGCAATAGACCCATGGAGACAAGTCTGCTGGAGGACGATGAATTGAATCGGGACGCAATTTGAGTGTTCCATCGTCATTAGGAGGCCCTGAATGTTACAATTAACTATCAGTTTTTCGTCCCATTCGATAATCTAGACTCACAGCAGAATGGCCGTAAGGTGCCCGAGGCAGAAATAGACCCATGGAGTCCAGTCGGCTGGAGGACGATGTATAGAATCGGCACGCAATTTGTGTGGTCCATCGTCATTAGGAGGCCCTGAATGTACAATTAACTATCAGTTTTTCGTCCCATTCGATAATCTAGACTCACAGCAGAACAGCCATAAGGTGCCCGAGGCAGCAATAGACCCATGGAGTCAAGTCGGCTGGAGGACGATGTATTGAATCGGGATGCAATTTGTGTGGTCCGTCGTCATTAGGTGGCACTGAATGTTACAATTCACTATCATTTTTTCGTCCGATTCGAAAATCTTAGACACAGCATATCGGCCATAAGGTGACCGAGGGAGCAATAGACCCATGGAGACAAGTCGGCTGGAAGACGATGTATTGAATCGGGACGCAATTTGAGTGATCCATCGTCATTAGGTGGCCCTGAAAGTTACAATTCACTATCAGTTTTTCGTCCGATTCAAAAATCTTTGACTCACAGCAGAACGGCCATAAGGTGCCCGAGGCAGCAATAGACCCATGGAGACAAGTCTGCTGGAGGACGATGTATTGAATCGGGACGCAATTTGAGTGTTCCATCGTCATTAGAAGGCCCTGAACGTTACAATTCACTATCAGTTTTTCGTCCGATTCGAAAATCTTTGACTCACAGCAGAACGGCCATAAGGTGCCCGAGGCAGCAATAGACCCATGGAGACAAATCTGCTGGAGGACGATGTATTGAATCGGGACGCAATTAGAGTGTTCCATCGTCATTAGGAGGCCCTGAACGTTACAATTCACTATCAGTTTTTCGTCCGCTTCGAAAATCTTTGACTCTGAGCAGAACGGCCATAAGGTGCTCGAGGCAGCAATCGACTCATTGAGACAAGTCGGCTGGAAGACGATGTATTGAATCGGGACGCAATTTGAGTGATCCATCGTCATTAGGTGGCCCTGAACGTTAGAATTCACTATCAGTTTTTCGTCCGATTCCGAAATCTTTGACTCACAGCAGAACGGCCATAAGGTGCCCGAGGCAGCAATAGACCCATGGAGACAAGTCTGCTGGAGGACGATGTATGGAATCGGGACGCAATTTGAGTGATCCATCGTCATTAGGTGGCCCAGAACGTTAGAATTCACTATCAGTTTTTCGTCCGATTCGAAAATCTTTGACTCACAGCACAACGGCCATAAGGTGCCCGAGGCAGCAATAGACCCATGGAGACAAGTCTGCTGGAGGACGAGGTATTGAATCGGGACGCAATTTGAGTGTTCCATCGGCATTAGGAGGCCCTGAACGTTACAATTCACTACCAGTTTTTCGTCCGATTCGAAAATCTTTACTCACAGCAGAACGGCCATAAGGTGCCCGAGGCAGCAATAGACCCATGGAGTCAAGTCGGCTGGAGGACGATGTATTGAATCGGGACGCAATTTGTGTGGTCAATCGTCATTAGGTGGCACTGAATGTAACAATTCACTATTATTTTTTCGTCCGATTCGAAAATCTTAGACACAGCATATCGGCCATAAGGTGACCGAGGGAGCAATAGACCCATGGAGACAAGTCGGCTGGAAGACGATGTATTGAATCGGGACGCAATTTGAGTGATCCATCGTCATTAGGTGGCCCTGAAAGTTACACTTCACTATCAGTTTTTCGTCCGATTCGAAAATCTTTGACTCACAGCAGAACGGCCATAAGGTGCCCCAGGCAGCAATAGACCCATGGAGACAAGTCTGCTGGAGGACGATGAATTGAATCGGGACGCAATTTGAGTGTTCCATCGTCATTAGGAGGCCCTGAATGTTACAATTAACTATCAGTTTTTCGTCCCATTCGATAATCTAGACTCACAGCAGAATGGCCGTAAGGTGCCCGAGGCAGAAATAGACCCATGGAGTCCAGTCGGCTGGAGGACGATGTATAGAATCGGCACGCAATTTGTGTGGTCCATCGTCATTAGGAGGCCCTGAATGTACAATTAACTATCAGTTTTTCGTCCCATTCGATAATCTAGACTCACAGCAGAACAGCCATAAGGTGCCCGAGGCAGCAATAGACCCATGGAGTCAAGTCGGCTGGAGGACGATGTATTGAATCGGGATGCAATTTGTGTGGTCCGTCGTCATTAGGTGGCACTGAATGTTACAATTCACTATCATTTTTTCGTCCGATTCGAAAATCTTAGACACAGCATATCGGCCATAAGGTGACCGAGGGAGCAATAGACCCATGGAGACAAGTCGGCTGGAAGACGATGTATTGAATCGGGACGCAATTTGAGTGATCCATCGTCATTAGGTGGCCCTGAAAGTTACAATTCACTATCAGTTTTTCGTCCGATTCAAAAATCTTTGACTCACAGCAGAACGGCCATAAGGTGCCCGAGGCAGCAATAGACCCATGGAGACAAGTCTGCTGGAGGACGATGTATTGAATCGGGACGCAATTTGAGTGTTCCATCGTCATTAGAAGGCCCTGAACGTTACAATTCACTATCAGTTTTTCGTCCGATTCGAAAATCTTTGACTCACAGCAGAACGGCCATAAGGTGCCCGAGGCAGCAATAGACCCATGGAGACAAATCTGCTGGAGGACGATGTATTGAATCGGGACGCAATTAGAGTGTTCCATCGTCATTAGGAGGCCCTGAACGTTACAATTCACTATCAGTTTTTCGTCCGCTTCGAAAATCTTTGACTCTGAGCAGAACGGCCATAAGGTGCTCGAGGCAGCAATCGACTCATTGAGACAAGTCGGCTGGAAGACGATGTATTGAATCGGGACGCAATTTGAGTGATCCATCGTCATTAGGTGGCCCTGAACGTTAGAATTCACTATCAGTTTTTCGTCCGATTCCGAAATCTTTGACTCACAGCAGAACGGCCATAAGGTGCCCGAGGCAGCAATAGACCCATGGAGACAAGTCTGCTGGAGGACGATGTATAGAATCGGGACGCAATTTGTGTGGTCCATCGTCATTAGGAGGCCCTGAATGTACAATTAACTATCAGTTTTTCGTCCCATTCGATAATCTAGACTCACAGCAGAACGGCCATAAGGTGCCCGAGGCAGCAATAGACCCATGGAGTCAAGTCGGCTGGAGGACGATGTATTGAATCGGGACGCAATTTGTGTGGTCCATCGTCATTAGGTGGCACTGAATGTTACAATTCACTATTATTTTTTCGTCCGATTCGAAAATCTTAGACACAGCATATCGGCCATAAGGTGACCGAGGGAGCAATAGACCCATGGAGACAAGTCGGCTGGAAGACGATGTATTGAATCGGGACGCAATTTGAGTGATCCATCGTCATTAGGTGGCCCTGAAAGTTACACTTCACTATCAGTTTTTCGTCCGATTCGAAAATCTTTGACTCACAGCAGAACGGCCATAAGGTGCCCGAGGCAGCAATAGACCCATGGAGACAAGTCTGCTGGAGGACGATGTATTGAATCGGGACGCAATTTGAGTGTTCCATCGTCATTAGGAGGCCCTGAACGTTACAATTCACTATCAGTTTTTCGTCCGATTCGAAAATCTTTGACTCACAGCACAACGGCCATAAGGTGCCCGAGGCAGCAATAGACCCATGGAGACAAGTCTGCTGGAGGACGATGTATTGAATCGGGACGCAATTTGAGTGTTCCATCGTCATTAGGAGGCCCTGAACGTTACAATTCACTATCAGTTTTTCGTCCGATTCGAAAATCTTTGACTCTGAGCAGAATGGCCATAAGGTGCCCGAGGCAGCAATAGACCCATGGAGACAAGTCTGCTGGAGGACGATGTATTGAATCGGGACGCAATTTGAGTGATCCATCGTCATTAGGTGGCCCTGAACGTTAGAATTCACTATCAGTTTTTCGTCCGATTCCGAAATCTTTGACTCACAGCAGAACGGCCATAAGGTGCCCGAGGCAGCAATAGACCCATGGAGACAAGTCTGCTGGAGGACGATGTATGGAATCGGGACGCAATTTGAGTGATCCATCGTCATTAGGTGGCCCAGAACGTTAGAATTCACTATCAGTTTTTCGTCCGATTCGAAAATCTTTGACTCACAGCAGAACGGCCATAAGGTGCCCGAGGCAGCAATAGACCCATGGAGACAAGTCTGCTGGAGGACGAGGTATTGAATCGGGACGCAATTTGAGTGTTCCATCGGCATTAGGAGGCCCTGAACGTTACAATTCACTACCAGTTTTTCGTCCGATTCGAAAATCTTTACTCACAGCAGAACGGCCATAAGGTGCCCGAGGCAGCAATAGACCCATGGAGTCAAGTCGGCTGGAGGACGATGTATTGAATCGGGACGCAATTTGTGTGGTCAATCGTCATTAGGTGGCACTGAATGTAACAATTCACTATTATTTTTTCGTCCGATTCGAAAATCTTAGACACAGCATATCGGCCATAAGGTGACCGAGGGAGCAATAGACCCATGGAGACAAGTCGGCTGGAAGACGATGTATTGAATCGGGACGCAATTTGAGTGATCCATCGTCATTAGGTGGCCCTGAAAGTTACACTTCACTATCAGTTTTTCGTCCGATTCGAAAATCTTTGACTCACAGCAGAACGGCCATAAGGTGCCCCAGGCAGCAATAGACCCATGGAGACAAGTCTGCTGGAGGACGATGAATTGAATCGGGACGCAATTTGAGTGTTCCATCGTCATTAGGAGGCCCTGAATGTTACAATTAACTATCAGTTTTTCGTCCCATTCGATAATCTAGACTCACAGCAGAATGGCCGTAAGGTGCCCGAGGCAGAAATAGACCCATGGAGTCCAGTCGGCTGGAGGACGATGTATAGAATCGGCACGCAATTTGTGTGGTCCATCGTCATTAGGAGGCCCTGAATGTACAATTAACTATCAGTTTTTCGTCCCATTCGATAATCTAGACTCACAGCAGAACAGCCATAAGGTGCCCGAGGCAGCAATAGACCCATGGAGTCAAGTCGGCTGGAGGACGATGTATTGAATCGGGATGCAATTTGTGTGGTCCGTCGTCATTAGGTGGCACTGAATGTTACAATTCACTATCATTTTTTCGTCCGATTCGAAAATCTTAGACACAGCATATCGGCCATAAGGTGACCGAGGGAGCAATAGACCCATGGAGACAAGTCGGCTGGAAGACGATGTATTGAATCGGGACGCAATTTGAGTGATCCATCGTCATTAGGTGGCCCTGAAAGTTACAATTCACTATCAGTTTTTCGTCCGATTCAAAAATCTTTGACTCACAGCAGAACGGCCATAAGGTGCCCGAGGCAGCAATAGACCCATGGAGACAAGTCTGCTGGAGGACGATGTATTGAATCGGGACGCAATTTGAGTGTTCCATCGTCATTAGAAGGCCCTGAACGTTACAATTCACTATCAGTTTTTCGTCCGATTCGAAAATCTTTGACTCACAGCAGAACGGCCATAAGGTGCCCGAGGCAGCAATAGACCCATGGAGACAAATCTGCTGGAGGACGATGTATTGAATCGGGACGCAATTAGAGTGTTCCATCGTCATTAGGAGGCCCTGAACGTTACAATTCACTATCAGTTTTTCGTCCGCTTCGAAAATCTTTGACTCTGAGCAGAACGGCCATAAGGTGCTCGAGGCAGCAATCGACTCATTGAGACAAGTCGGCTGGAAGACGATGTATTGAATCGGGACGCAATTTGAGTTATCCATCGTCATTAGGTGGCCCTGAAAGTTACAATTCACTATCAGTTTTTCGTCCGATTCGAAAATCTTTGACTCACAGCAGAACGGCCATAAGGTGCCCAAGGCAGCAATAGACCCATGGAGACAAGTCTGCTGGAGGACGATGTATTGAATGGGGACGCAATTTGAGTGATCCATCGTCATTAGGTGGCCCTGAACGTTACAATTCACTAACAGTTTCCCGTCCCATTCGATAATTTAGACTCACAGCATAACGGACATGGAGACAAGTCGGCTGGAGGACGATGTATTGAATCGGGACGCAATTAGAGTGATCCATCGTCATTAGGTGGCCCTGAACGTTACAATTCACTATCAGTTTTTCGTCCGATTCGAAAATCTTTGACTCACAGCAGAACGGCCATAAGGTGCCCGAGGCAGCAATAGATCCATGGAGACAAGTCTGCTGGAGGAGGATGTACTGAATCGGGACGCAATTTGAGTGATCCATCGTCATTAGGTGGCCCTGAACGTTAGAATTCACTATCAGTTTTTCGTCCGATTCCAAAATCTTTGACTCACAGCAGAACGGCCATAAGGTGCCCGAGGCAGCAATAGACCCATGGAGACAAGTCTGCTGGAGGACGAGGTATTGAATCGGGACGCAATTTGAGTGTTCCATCGGCATTAGGAGGCCCTGAACGTTACAATTCACTACCAGTTTTTCGTCCGATTCGAAAATCTTTACTCACAGCAGAACGGCCATAAGGTGCCCGAGGCAGCAATAGACCCATGGAGTCAAGTCGGCTGGAGGACGATGTATTGAATCGGGACGCAATTTGTGTGGTCCATCGTCATTAGGTGGCACTGAATGTAACAATTCACTATTATTTTTTCGTCCGATTCGAAAATCTTAGACACAGCATATCGGCCATAAGGTGACCGAGGGAGCAATAGATCCATGGAGACAAGTCGGCTGGAAGACGATGTATTGAATCGGGACGCAATTTGAGTGATCCATCGTCATTAGGTGGCCCTGAAAGTTACACTTCACTATCAGTTTTTCGTCCGATTCGAAAATCTTTGACTCACAGCAGAACGGCCATAAGGTGCCCCAGGCAGCAATAGACCCATGGAGACAAGTCTGCTGGAGGACGATGAATTGAATCGGGACGCAATTTGAGTGGCCCATCGTCATTAGGTGGCACTGAATGTTACAATTCACTATTATTTTTTCGTCCGATTCGAAAATCTTAGACACAGCATATCGGCCATAAGGTGACCGAGGGAGCAATAGACCCATGGAGACAAGTCGGCTGGAAGACGATGTATTGAATCGGGACGCAATTTGAGTGATCCATCGTCATTACGTGGCCCTGAAAGTTACAATTCACTATCAGTTTTTCGTCCGATTCGAAAATCTTTGACTCACAGCAGAACGGCCATAAGGTGCCCGAGGCAGCAATAGACCCATGGAGACAAGTCTGCTGGAGGACGATGTATTGAATCGGGACGCAATTTGAGTGTTCCATCGTCATTAGGAGGCCCTGAACGTTGCAATTCACTATCAGTTTTTCGTCCGATTCGAAAATCTTTGACTCACAGCAGAACCGCCATAAGGTGCCCGAGGCAGCAATAGACCCATGGAGACAAGTCTGCTGGAGGACGATGTATTGAATCGGGACGCAATTTGAGTGTTCCATCGTCATTAGGAGGCCCTGAACGTTACAATTCACTATCAGTTTTTCGTCCGATTCGAAAATCTTTGACTCTGAGCAGAACGGCCATAAGGTGCCCGAGGCAGCAATCGACTCATTGAGACAAGTCGGCTGGAAGACGATGTATTGAATCGGGACGCAATTTGAGTTATCCATCGTCATTAGGTGGCCCTGAAAGTTACAATTCACTACCAGTTTTTCGTCCGATTCGAAAATCTTTGACTCACAGCAGAACGGCCATAAGGTGCCCGAGGCAGCAATAGACCCATGGAGACAAGTCTGCTGGAGGACGATGTATTGAATCGAGACGCAATTTGAGTGATCCATCGTCATTAGGTGGCCCTGAACGTTACAATTCACTAACAGTTTTCCGTCCCATTCGATAATTTAGACTCACAGCAAAACGGACATGGAGACAAGTCGGCTGGAGGACGATGTATTGTATCGGGACGCAATTTGAGTGTTCCATCGTCATTAGGAGGCCCTCAACGTTACAATTCACTATCAGTTTTTCGACCGATTCGAAAATCTTTGACTCACAGCAGAACGGCCATAAGGTGCCCGAGGCAGCAATAGACCAATGGAGACAAGTCGGCTGGAAGACGATGTATTGAATCGGGACGCAATTTGAGTGATCCGTCGTCATTAGGTGGCCCTGAACGTTAGAATTCACTATCAGTTTTTCGTCCGATTCGAAAATCTTTGACTCACAGCAGAACGGCCATAAGGTGCCCGAGGCAGCAATAGACCCATGGAGACAAGTCTGCTGGAGGACGAGGTATTGAATCGGGACGCAATTTGAGTGATCCATCGTCATTAGGTGGCCCTGAACGTTACAATTCACTAACAGTTTTCCGTCCCATTCGATAATTTAGACTCACAGCATAACGGACATGGAGACAAGTCGGCTGGAGGACGATGTATTGAATCGGGACGCAATTTGAGAGTTTCATCGTCATTAGGAGGCCCTGAACGTTACAATTCACTATCAGTTTTTCGTCCGATTCGAAAATCTTTGACTCACAGCAGAACGGCCAAAAGGGGCCCGAGGCAGCAATAAACTCATGGAGACAAGTCGGCTGGAGGACGATGTACTGAATCGAGACGCAATTTGAGAGATCCATCGTCATTAGGTGGCCCTGAATGTTACAATTCACTACCAGTATTTCGTCCGATTCGAAAATCTTTGACTCACAGCAGAACGGCCATAAGGTGCCCGAGGCAGCAATAGACCCATGGAGACAAGTCTGCTGGAGGACGATGTATTGAATCGGGACGCAATTTGAGTGATCCATCGTCATTAGGTGGCTCTGAACGTTACAATTCACTATCAGTTTTTCGTCCCATTCGAAAATCTTTGACTCACAGCAGAACAGCCATAAGGTAACCGAGGCAGCAATAGACCCATGGAGACAAGTCTGCTGGAGGACGATGTATTGAATCGGGACGCAATTAGAGTGATCCATCGTCATTAGGTGGCCCTGAACGTTACAATTCACTATCAGTTTTTCGTCCGATTCGAAAATCTTTGACTCACAGCAGAACGGCCATAAGGTGCCCGAGGCAGCAATAGACCCATGGAGACAAGTCTGCTGGAGGAGGATGTATTGAATCGGGACGCAATTTGAGTGATCCGTCGTCATTAGGTGGCCCTGAACGTTAGAATTCACTATCAGTTTTTCGTCCGATTCCAAAATCTTTGACTCACAGCAGAACGGCCATAAGGTGCCCGAGGCAGCAATAGACCCGTGGAGACAAGTCTGCTGGAGGACGAGGTATTGAATCGGGACGCAATTTGAGTGATCCATCGTCATTAGGTGGCCCTGAACGTTACAATTCACTAACAGTTTTCCGTCCCATTCGATATTTTAGACTCACAGCATAAGGGACATGGAGTCAAGTCGGCTGGAGGACGATGTATTGAATCGGGACGCAATTTGAGAGTTTCATCGTCATTAGGAGGCCCTGAACGTTACAATTCACTATCAGTTTTTCGTCCGATTCGAAAATCTTTGACTCACAGCAGAACGGCCATAAGGAGCCCGAGGCAGCAATAAACTAATGGAGACAAGTCGGCTGGCGGACGATGTACTGAATCGAGACGCAATTTGAGAGATCCATCGTCATTAGGTGGCCCTGAATGTTACAATTCACTACCGGTATTTCGTCCGATTCGAAAATCTTTGACTCACAGCAGAACGGCCATAAGGTGCCCGAGGCAGCAATAGACCGATGGAGACAAGTCTGCTGGAGGACGATGTATTGAATCGGGACGCAAGTAGAGTGATCCATCGTCATTAGGTGGCTCTGAACGTTACAATTCACTATCAGTTTTTCGTCCCATTCGAAAATCTTTGACTCACAGCAGAACAGCCATAAGGTGCCCGAGGCAGCAATAGACCCATGGAGACAAGTCTGCTGGAGGACGATGTATTGAATCGGGACGCAATTTGAGTGTTCCATCGTCATTAGGAGGCCCTGAACGTTACAATTCACTATCAGTTTTTCGTCCGATTCGAAAATCTTTGACTCACAGCAGAACGACCATAAGGTGCCCGAGGCAGCAATAGACCCATGGAGACAAGTCGGCTGGAGGACGATGTATTGAATCGGGACGCAATTTGAGTGATCAATCGTCATTAGGTGGCCCTGAAAGTTATAATTCCCTATCAGTTTTTCGTCCGATTCGAAAATCTTTGACTCACAGCAGAACGGCCATAAGGTGACCGAGGCAGCAATAGACCCATGGAGACAAGTCTGCTGGAGGACGATGTATTGAATTGGTATGCAATTTGAGTGATCCATCGTCATTAGGTGGCCCCTGAACGTTACAATTCACTATCAGTTATTCGTCCCATTCGATAATCTAGACTCACAGCAGAACGGCCATAAGGTGCCCGAGGCAGGAATAGACCCATGGAGCCAAGTCGGCTGGAGAACGATGTATTGAATCGGGACGCAATTTGAGTGTTCCATCGTCATTAGGAGGCCCTGAATGTTACAATTAACTATCAGTTTTCCGTCCCATTCGATAATCTATACTCACGGCAGAACGACCATAAGGTGCCCGAGGCAGCAATAGACCCATGGAGACAAGTCTGCCGGAGGAGGAAGTATTGAATCGGGACGCAATTTGAGTGATCCGTCGTCATTAGGTGGCCCTGAACGTTAGAATTCACTATCAGTTTTTCGTCCGATTCCAAATTCTTTGACTCACAGCAGAACGGCCATAAGGTGCCCGAGGCAGCAATAGACCCATGGAGACAAGTCTGCTGGAGGACGAGGTATTGAATCGGGACGCAATTTGAGTGATCCATCGTCATTAGGTGGCCCTGAACGTTACAATTCACTAACAGTTTTCCGTCCCATTCGATAATTTAGACTCACAGCATAACGGACATGGAGACAAGTCGGCTGGAGGACTATGTATTGAATCGGGACGCAATTTGAGAGTTTCATCGTCATTAGGAGGCCCTGAACGTTACAATTCACTATCAGTTTTTCGTCCGATTCGAAAATCTTTGACTCACAGCAGAACGGCCATAAGGTGCCCGAGGCAGCAATAAACTCATGGAGACAAGTCGCCTGGAGGACGATGTATTGAATCGAGACGCAATTTGAGAGATCCATCGTCATTAGGTGGCCCTGAATGTTACAATTCACTACCGGTATTTCGTCCGATTCGAAAATCTTTGACTCACAGCAGAACGGCCATAAGGTGCCCGAGGCAGCAATAGACCCATGGAGACAAGTCTGCTGGAGGACGATGTATTGAATCGGGACGCACTTTGAGTGATCCATCGTCATTAGGTGGCTCTGAACGTTACAAATCACTATCAGTTTTTCGTCCGATTCGAAAATCTTTGACTCAGAGCAGAACGACCATAAGGTGCCCGAGGCAGCAATAGACCCATGGAGACAAGTCGGCTGGAGGACGATGTATTGAATCGGGACGCAATTTGAGTGATCCATCGTCATTAGGTGGCCCTGAAAGTTACAATTCCCTATCAGTTTTTCGTCCGATTCGAAAATCTTTGACTCACAGCAGAACGGCCATAAGGTGCCCGAGGCAGCAATAGACCCATGGAGACAAGTCTGCTGGAGGACGATGTATTGAATCTGTACGCAATTTGAGTGATCCATCGTCATTAGGTGGCCCCTGAACGTTACAATTCACTATCAGTTTTTCGTCCCATTCGATAATCTAGACTCACAGCAGAACGGCCATAAGGTGCCCGAGGCAGCAATAGACCCATGGAGCCAAGTCGGCTGGAGAACGATGTATTGAATCGGGACGCAATTTGAGTGTTCCATCGTCATTAGGTGGCCCTGAATGTTACAATTAACTATCAGTTTTCCGTCCCATTCGATAATCTATACTCACGGCAGAACGACCATAAGGTGCCCGAGGCAGCAATAGACCCATGGAGACAAGTCTGCTCTAGGACGAGGTATTGAATCGGGACGCAATTTGAGTGTTCCATCGGCATTAGGAGGCCCTGAATGTTACAATTCACTACCAGTTTTTCGTCCGATTCAAAAATCTTTACTCACAGCAGAACGGCCATAAGGTGCCCGAGGCAGCAATAGACCAATGGAGACAAGTCTGCCGGAGGACGATGTATTGAATCGGGACGCAATTTGAGTGATCCATCGTCATTAGGTGGCCTTGAATGTTACAATTAACTATCAGTTTTTCGTCCCATTCGATAATCTAGACTCACAGCAGAATGGCCGTAAGGTGCTCGAGGCAGAAATAGACCCATGGAGTCCAGTCGGCTGGAGGACGATGTATAGAATCGGGACGCAATTTGTGTGGACCATCGTCATTAGGAGGCCCTGAATGTACAATTAACTATCAGTTTTTCGTCCCATTCGATAATCTAGACTCACAGCAGAACGGCCATAAGGTGCCCGAGGCAGCAATAGACCCATGGAGTCAAGTCGGCTGGAGGACGATGTATTGAATCGGGACGCAATTTGTGTGGTCCATCGTCATTAGGTGGCACTGAATGTTACAATTCACTATCAGTTTTTCGTCCGATTCGAAAATCTTTGACTCACAGCAGAACGGCCATAAGGTGCCCGAGGCAGCAATAGACCCATGGAGACAAGTCTGCTGGAGGACGATGTATTGAATCGGGACGCAATTTGAGTGTTCCATCGTCATTAGGAGGCCCTGAACGTTACAATTCACTATCAGTTTTTCGTCCGATTCGAAAATCTTTGACTCACAGCAGAACGGCCATAAGGTGCCCGAGGCAGCAATAGACCCATGGAGACAAGTCTGCTGGAGGACGATGTATTGAATCGGGACGCAATTTGAGTGTTCCATCGTCATTAGGAGGCCCTGAACGTTACAATTCACTATCAGTTTTTCGTCCGATTCGAAAATCTTTGACTCTGAGCAGAACGGCCATAAGGTGCCCGAGGCAGCAATCGACTCATTGAGACAAGTCGGCTGGAAGACGATGTATTGAATCGGGACGCAATTTGAGTTATCCATCGTCATTAGGTGGCCCTGAAAGTTACAATTCACTATCAGTTTTTCGTCCGATTCGAAAATCTTTGACTCACAGCAGAACGGCCTTAAGGTGCCCGAGGTAGCAATAGACCCATGGAGACAAGTCTGCTGGAGGACGATGTATTGAATCGGGACGCAATTTGAGTGATCCATCGTCATTAGGTGGCCCTGAACGTTACAATTCACTAACAGTTTTCCGTCCCATTCGATAATTTAGACTCACAGCATAACGGACATGGAGACAAGTCGGCTGGAGGACGATGTATTGTATCGGGACGCAATTTGAGTGTTCCATCGTCATTAGGAGGCCCTGAACGTTACAATTCACTATCAGTTTTTCGTCCGATTCGAAAATCTTTGACTCACAGCAGAACGGCCATAAGGTGCCCGAGGCAGCAATAAACTCATGGAGACAAGTCGGCTGGAGGACGATGTACTGAATCGAGACGCAATTTGAGAGATCCATCGTCATTAGGTGGCCCTGAATGTTACAATTCACTATCAGTTTTTCGTCCGATTCGAAAATCTTTGACTCACAGCAGAACGGCCATAAGGTGCCCGAGGAAGCAATAGACCCATGGAGACAAGTCTGCTGGAGCACGATGTATTGAATCGGGACGCAATTTGAGTGATCCATCGTCATTAGGTGGCCCTGAACGTTAGAATTCACTATCAGTTTTTCGTCCGATTCCAATATCTTTGACTCACAGCAGAACGGCCATAAGGTGCCCGAGGCAGCAATAGACCCATGGAGACAAGTCTGCTGGAGGACGAGGTATTGAATCGGGACGCAATTTGAGTGTTCCATCGGCATTAGGAGGCCCTGAACGTTACAATTCACTACCAGTTTTTCGTCCGATTCGAAAATCTTTGACTCACAGCAGAACGGCCTTAAGGTGCCCGAGGTAGCAATAGACCCATGGAGCCAAGTCTGCTGGAGGACGATGTATTGAATCGGGACGCAATTTGAGTGATCCATCGTCATTAGGTGGCCCTGAACGTTACAATTCACTAACAGTTTTCCCTCCCATTCGATAATTTAGACTCACAGCATAACGGACATGGAGACAAGTCGGCTGGAGGACGATGTATTGAATCGGGACGCAATTTGAGTGTTCCATCGTCATTAGGAGGCCCTGAACGTTACAATTCACTATCAGTTTTTCGTCCGATTCGAAAATCTTTGACTCACAGCAGAACGGCCATAAGGTGCCCGAGGCAGCAATAAACTCATGGAGACAAGTCGGCTGGAGGACGATGTACTGAATCGAGACGCAATTTGAGAGATCCATCGTCATTAGGTGGCCCTGAATGTTACAATTCACTATCAGTTTTTCGTCCGATTCGAAAATCTTTGACTCACAGCAGAACGGCCATAAGGTGCCCGAGGCAGCAATAGACCCATGGAGACAAGTCTGCTGGAGGACGATGTATTGAATCGGGACGCAATTAGAGTGATCCATCGTCATTAGGTGGCCCTGAACGTTACAATTCACTATCAGTTTTTCGTCCGATTCGAAAATCTTTGACTCACAGCAGAACGGCCATAAGGTGCCCGAGGCAGCAATAGACCCATGGAGACAAGTCTGCTGGAGGAGGATGTATTGAATCGGGACGCAATTTGAGTGATCCATCGTCATTAGGTGGCCCTGTACGTTAGAATTCACTATCAGTTTTTCGTCCGATTCCAAAATCTTTGACTCACAGCAGAACGGCCATGAGGTGGCCGAGGCAGCAATAGACCCATGGAGACAAGTCTGCTGGAGGACGAGGTATTGAATCGGGACGCAATTTGAGTGTTCCATCGGCATTAGGAGGCCCTGAACGTTACAATTCACTACCAGTTTTTCGTCCGATTCGAAAATCTTTACTCACAGCAGAACGGCCATAAGGTGCCCGAGGCAGCAATAGACCCATGGAGACAAGTCTGCTGGAGGACGATGTATGGAATCGGGACGCAATTTGAGTGATCCATCGTCATTAGGTTGCCCTGAAAGTTACAATTCACTATCAGTTTTTCGTCCGATTCGAAAATCTTTGACTCACAGCAGAACGGCCATAAGGTGCCCGAGGCAGCAATAGACCCATGGAGACAAGTCTGCTGGAGGACGATGTATTGAATCGGGACGCAATTTGAGTGTTCCATCGTCATTACGAGGCACTGAATGTCACAATTAACTATCAGTTTTTCGTCCCATTCGATAATCTAGACTCACAGCAGAATTGCCATAAGGTGCCCGAGGCAGAAATAGACCCATGGAGTCCAGTCGGCTGGAGGACGATGTATTGAATCGGGACGCAATTTGTGTGGTCCATCGTCATTAGGAGGCCCTGAATGTTACAATTAACTATCAGTTTTTCGTCCCATTCGATAATCTAGACCGACAGCAGAACGGCCATAAGGTGCCCGAGGCAGCAATAGACCCATGGAGACAAGTCTGCTGGAGGACGATGTATTGAATTGGGACGCAATTTGAGTGTTCCATCGTCATTAGGAGGCCCTGAACGTTACAATTCACTATCAGTTTTTCGTCCGATTCGAAAATCTTTGACTCACAGCAGAAAGGCCATAACGTGCCCGAGGCAGCAATAGACCCATTGAGACAAGTCTGCTGGAGGACGATGTATTGAATCGGGACGCAATTTGAGTGTTCCATCGTCATTAGGAGTCCTTGAACGTTACAATTCACTATCAGTTTTTCGTGCGTTTCGAAAATCTTTGACTCACAGCAGAACGGCCATAAGGTGCCCGAGGCAGCAATAGACCCATGGAGACAAGTCGGCTGGAGGACGATGTATTGAATCGGGACGCAATTTGAGTGATCCATCGTCATTACGTGGCCCTGAATGTTACAATTCACTATCAGTTTTTCGTCAGATTCGAAAAACTTTGACTCACAGCAGAACAGCCGTAAGGTGCCCGAGGCAGCAATAGACCCATGGAGACAAGTCGGCTGGAGGACGATGTATTGAATCGGGACGCAATTTGAGTGTTCCATCGTCATTAGGAGGCCCTGAACGTTACAATTCACTATCAGTTTTTCGTCCGATTCGAAAATCTTTAACTCACAGCAGAACGGCCATAAGGTGCCCGAGGCAGCAATAGACCCATGGAGACAAGTCTGCTGGAGGACGATGTATTGAATCGGGACGCAATTTGAGTGTTCCATCGTCATTAGGAGGCCCTGAACGTTACAATTCACTATCAGTTTTTCGTCCGATTAGAAAATCTTTGACTCTGAGCAGAACGGCCATAAGGTGCCCGAGGCAGCAATAGACCCATGGAGACAAGTCTGCTGGAGGACGAGGTATTGAATCGGGACGCAATTTGAGTGTTCCATCGGCATTAGGAGGCCCTGAACGTTACAATTCACTACCAGTTTTTCGTCCGATTCGAAAACCTTTACTCACAGCAGAACGGCCATAAGGTGCCCGAGGCAGCAATAGACCCATGGAGACAAGTCTGCTGGAGGACGATGTATGGAATCGGGACGCAATTTGAGTGATCCATCGTCATTAGGTTGCCCTGAAAGTTACAATTCACTATCAGTTTTTCGTCCGATTCGAAAATCTTTGACTCACAGCAGAACGGCCATAAGGTGCCCGAGGCAGCAATAGACCCATGGAGACAAGTCTGCTGGAGGACGATGTATTGAATCGGGACGCAATTTGAGTGTTCCATCGTCATTACGAGGCCCTGAATGTCACAATTAACTATCAGTTTTTCGTCCCATTCGATAATCTAGACTCACAGCAGAATTGCCATAAGGTGCCCGAGGCAGAAATAGACCCATGGAGTCCAGTCGGCTGGAGGACGATGTATTGAATCGGGACGCAATTTGTGTGGTCCATCGTCATTAGGAGGCCCTGAACGTTACAATTAACTATCAGTTTTTCGTCCCATTCGATAATCTAGACCGACAGCAGAACGGCCATAAGGTGCCCGAGGCAGCAATAGACCCATGGAGACAAGTCTGCTGGAGGACGATGTATTGAATTGGGACGCAATTTGAGTGTTCCATCGTCATTAGGAGGCCCTGAACGTTACAATTCACTATCAGTTTTTCGTCCGATTCGAAAATCTTTGACTCACAGCAGAAAGGACATAACGTGCCCGAGGCAGCAATAGACCCATGGAGACAAGTCTGCTGGAGGACGATGTATTGAATCGGGACGCAATTTGAGTGTTCCATCGTCATTAGGAGTCCTTGAACGTTACAATTCACTATCAGTTTTTCGTGCGTTTCGAAAATCTTTGACTCACAGCAGAACGGCCATAAGGTGCCCGAGGCAGCAATAGACCCATGGTGACAAGTCGGCTGGAGGACGATGTATTGAATCGGGACGCAATTTGAGTGATCCATCGTCATTACGTGGCCCTGAATGTTACAATTCACTATCAGTTTTTCGTCAGATTCGAAAAACTTTGACTCACAGCAGAACAGCCATAAGGTGCGCGAGGCAGCAATAGACCCATGGAGACAAGTCTGCTGGAGGACGATGTATTGAATCGGGACGCAATTTGAGTGATCCATCGTCATTAGGTGGCACTGAACGTTACAATTCACTATCAGTTTTTCGTCCGATTCGAAAATCTTTGACTCACAGCAGAACGGCCATAAGGTGCCCGAGGCAGCAATAGACCCATGGAGACAAGTCTGCTGGAGGACGATGTATTGAATTGGGACGCAATTTGAGTGTTCCATCGTCATTAGGAGGCCCTTAACGTTACAATTCACTATCAGTTTTTCGTCCGATTCGAAAATCTTTGACTCACAGCAGAAAGGCCATAACGTGCCCGAGGCAGCAATAGACCCATGGAGACAAGTCTGCTGGAAGACGATGTATTCAATCGGGACGCAATTTGAGTGATCCATCGTCATTAGGTGGCACTGAACGTTACAATTCACTATCAGTTTTTCGTCCGATTCGAAAATCTTTGACTCACAGCAGAACGGCCATAAGGTGCCCGAGGCAGCAATAGACCCATGGAGACAAGTCGGCTGGAGGACGATGTACTGAATCGAGACGCAATTTGAGAGATCCATCGTCATTAGGAGGCCCTGAACGTTACAATTCACTATCAGTTTTTCGTCCGATTCGAAAATCTTTGACTCACAGCAGAACGGCCTTAAGGTGCCCGAGGCGGCAATAGACCCATGGAGACAAGTCTGCTGGAGGACGATGTATTGAATCGGGACGCAATTTGAGTGATCCACCGGCATTAGGTGGCCCTGAACGTTACAATTCACTATCAGATTTTCAACCGATTCGAAAATCTTTGACTCACAGCAGTATGGCCATAAGGTGCCCGAGGCAGCAATTGACCCATGGAGACAAGTCGGCTGGAGGACGATGTATTGAATCGGGACGCAATTTGAGTGTTCCATCGTCATTAGGAGGCCCTGAACGTTACAATTCACTATCAGTTTTTCGTCCATTTCGAAAATCTTTGACTCACAGCAGAACGGCCTTAAGGTGCCCGAGGCGGCAATAGACCCATGGAGACAAGTCTGCTGGAGGACGATGTATTGAATCGGGACGCAATTTGAGTGTTCCATCGTCATTAGGAGGCCCTGAACGTTACAATTCACTATCAGTTTTTCGTCCGATTCGAAAATCTTTGACTCTGAGCAGAACGGCCATAAGGTGCCCGAGGCAGCAATCGACTCATTGAGACAAGTCGGCTGGAAGACGATGTATTGAATCGGGACGCAATTTGAGTGATCCATCGCCATTAGGTGGCCCTGAACGTTACAATTCACTAACAGTTTTCCGTCCCATTCGATAATTTAGACTCACAGCATAACGGACATGGAGACAAGTTGGCTGGAGGACGATGTATTGAATCGGGACGCAATTTGAGTGTTCCATCGTCATTAGGAGGCCCTGAACGTTACAATTCACTATCAGTTTTTCGTCCGATTCGAAAATCTTTGACTCACAGCAGAACGGCCATAAGGTGCCCGAGGCAGCAATAAACTCATGGAGACAAGTCGGCTGGAGGACGATGTACTGAATCGAGACGCAATTTGAGAGATCTATCGTCATTAGGTGGCCCTGAATGTTACAATTCACTATCAGTTTTTCGTCCGATTCGAAAATCTTTGACTCACAGCATAACGGCCATAAGGTGCCCGAGGCAGCAATAGACCCATGGAGACAAGTCTGCTGGAGGACGATGTATTGAATCGGGACGCAATTAGAGTGATCCATCGTCATTACGTGGCCCTGAACGTTACAATTCACTATCAGTTTTTCGTCCGATTCCAAAATCTTTGACTCACAGCAGAACGGCCATAAGGTGCCCGAGGCAGCAATAGACCCATGGACACAAGTCTGCTGGAGGACGCGGTATTGAATCGGGACGCAATTTGAGTGTTCCATCGGCATTAGGAGGCCCTGAACGTTACAATTCACTACCAGTTTTTCGTCCGATTCGAAAATCTTTACTCACAGCAGAACGGCCATAAGGTGCCCGAGGCAGCAATAGACCCATGGAGACAAGTCTGCTGGAGGACGATGTATGGAATCGGGACGCAATTTGAGTGTTCCATCGTCATTAGGAGGCCCTGACCGTTACAATTCACTATCAGTTTTTCGTCCGATTCGAAAATCTATGACTCACAGCAGAACGGCCATAAGGTGCCCGAGGCAGCAATAGACGCATGGAGACAAGTCTGCTGGAGGACGATGTATTGAATCGGGACGCAATTTGAGTGATCCATCGTCATTACGAGGCCCTGAATGTTACAATTAACTATCAGTTTTTCGTCCCTTTCGATAATCTAGACTGACAGGAGAACGGCCATAAGGTGCCCGAGGCAGCAATAGACCCATGGAGACAAGTCTGCTGGAGGACGATGTATTGAATCGGAACGCAATTTGAGTGTTCAATCGTCATTAGGAGGCCCTGAACGTTACAATTCACTATCAGTTTTTCGTCCGATTCGAAAATCTTTGACTCACAGCAGAACGGCCATAACGTGCCCGAGGCAGCAATAGACCCATGGAGACAAGTCTGCTGGAGGACGATGTATTGAATCGGGACGCAATTTGAGTGTTCCATCGTCATTAGGAGTCCTTGAACGTTACAATTCACTATCAGTTTTTCGTGCGATTCGAATATCTTTGACTCACAGCAGAACGGCCATAAGGTGCCCGAGGCAGCGATAGACCCATGGAGACAAGTCGGCTGGAGGACGATGTATTGAATCGGGACGCAATTTGAGTGCTCCATCGTCATTAGGTGGCCCTGAACGTTACAATTCACTATCAGTTTCTCGTCCGATTCGAAAATCTGTGACTCACAGCAGAACGGCCATAAGGTGCCCGAGGCAGCAATAGACCCATGGAGACAAGTCTGCTGGATGACGATGTATTGAATCGGGACGCAATTTGAGTGTTCCATCGTCATTAGGAGGCCCTTAACGTTACAATTCACTATCAGTTTTTCGTCCGATTCGAAAATCTTTCACTCACAGCTGAACGGCCATAAGGTGCCCGAGGCTGCAATAGACTCATGGATACACGTCGGCTGGAAGACGATGTATTGAATCGGGACGCAATTTGAGTGTTCCATCGTCATTAGGAGGCCCTTAACGTTACAATTCACTATCAGTTTTTCGTCCGATTCGAAAATCTTTGACTCACAGTGGAACGGCCATAAGGTGCCCGAGGCAGCAATAGACTCATGGAGACACGTCGGCTGGAAGACGATGTATTCAATCGGGACGCAATTTGAGTTATCCATCGTCATTAGGTGGCCCTGAAAGTTACAATTCACTATCAGTTTTTCGTCCGATTCGAAAAACTTTGACTCACAGCAGAACGGCCATAAGGTGCCCGAGGCAGCAATAGACCCATGGAGAAAAGTCTGCTGGAGGAGGATGTATTGAATCGGGACGCAATTTGAGTGATCCATCGTCATTAGGTGGCCCTGAACGTTACAATTCACTATCAGTTTTTCGCCCGATTCCAAATTTTTTGACTCACAGCAGAACGGCCATAAGGTGCCCGAGGCAGCAATAGACCCATGGAGACAAGTCGGCTGGAGGACGATGTATTGAATCGGGACGCAATTTGAGTGATCCATCGTCATTAGGTGGCCCTGAATGTTACAATTCACTATCAGTTATTCGTCCGATTCGAAAATCTTTGACTCACAGCAGAACGGCCATAAGGTGCCCGAGGCAGCAATAGACCCATGAAGACAGGTCTGCTGGAGGACGATGTATTGAACCGGGACGCAATTTGTGTGTTCCATCGTCATTAGGTGGCCCTGAACGTTACAATTCACTATCAGTTTTTCGTCCGATTCGAAAATCTTTGACTCACAGCAGAACGGCCATTAGGTGCCCGAGGCAGCAATAGACCCATGGAGACAAGTCTGCTGAAGGACGATGTATTGAATCGGGACGCAATTTGAGTGATCCATCGTCATTAGGTGGCCCTGAACGTTACAATTCACTATCAGTTTTTCGTCCCATTCGATAATTTAGACTCACAGCATAACGGCCATGGAGACAAGTCGGCTGGAGGACGATGTATTGAATCGGAACGCAATTTGAGTGTTCCATCGTCATTAGGTGGCCCTGAATGTTACAATTCACTATCAGTTTTTCGTCAGATTCGAAAATCTTTGACTCACAGCAGAACGGCCATAAGGTGCCCGAGGCAGCAATAGACCCATAGAGACAAGTCTGCTGGAGGACGATGTATTGAATCGGGACGCAATGTGAGTGATCCATTGTCATTAGGTGGCCCTGAACGTTACAATTCACTATCAGTTTTTCGTCCGATTCGAAAATCTTTGACCCACAGCAGAACGGCCATAAGGTGCCCGAGGCAGCAATAGACCCATGGAGACAAGTCTGCTGGAGGACGATGTATTGAATCGGGACCAATTTGAGTGATCCATCGTCATTATGTGGCCCTGAACGTTACAATTCACTATCAGTTTTTCGTCCGATTCGAAAATCTTTGACTCACAGCAGAACGGCTATATGGTGCCCGAGGCAGCAATAGACCCATGGAGACAAGTCTGCTGGAGGACGATGTATTGAATCGGGACGCAATTTGAGTGTTCCATCGTCATTAGGAGGCCCTGAACGTTACAATTCACTATCAGTTTTTCGTCCGATTCGAAAATCTTTGACTCACAGCAGAACGGCCATATGGTGCCCGAGGCAGCAATAGACCCATGGAGACAAGTCTGCTGGAGGACGATGTATTGAATCGGGACGCAATTTGAGTGATCCATCGTCATTAGGTAGCACTGAACGTTACAATTCACTAACAGTTTTTCGTCCCATTCGATAATTTAGACTCACAGCATAACGGCCATGGAGACAAGTCGGCTGGAGGACGATGTATTGAATCGGGACGCAATTTGAGTGTTCCATCGTCATCAGTTTTTCGTCCGATTCGAAAATTTTTGACACAGCAGAACGGCCATAAGGTGCCCGAGGCAGCAATAGACCCATGGAGACAAGTCGGCTGGAGGACGATGTACTGAATCGAGATGCAATTTGAGAGATCCATCGTCATTAGGTGGCCCTGAATGTTACAATTCAATATCAGTTTTTCGTCAGATTCGAAAATCTTTGACTCACAGCAGAACGGACATAAGGTGCCCGAGGCAGCAATAGACCCATGGAGACAAGTCTGCTGGAGGACGATGTATTGAATCGGGACGCAATTTGAGTGATCCATCGTCATTAGGTGGCCTTGAACGTTACAATTCACTATCAGTTTTTCGTCCGATTCGAAAATCTTTGACTCACAGCCGAACGGCCATAAGGTGCCCGAGGCAGCAATAGACCCATGGAGACAAGTCTGCTGGAGGAGGATGTATTGAATCGGGACGCAATTTGAGTGATCCATCGTCATTAGGTGGCCCTGAACGTTACAATTCACTATCAGTTTTCCGTCCGATTCGAAAATCTTTGACTCACAGCAGAACGGCCATAAGGTGCCCGAGGCAGCAATAGACCCATGGAGACAAGTCGGCTGGAAGACGATGTAAGGAATCGGGACGCAATTTGAGTGATCCATCGTCATTAGGTGGCCCTGAAAGTTTCAATTCACTATCAGTTTTTGTCCGATTCGAAAATCTTTGACTCACAGCAGAACGGCCATTAGGTGCCCGAGGCAGCAATAGACCCATGAAGACAGGTCTGCTGGAGGACGATGTATTTAATCGGGACGCAATTTGAGTGATCCATCGTCATTAGGTGGCCCTGAACGTTACAATTCACTATCAGTTTTTCGTCCGATTCGAAAATCTTTGACTCACAGCAGAACGGCCATAAGGTGCCCGAGGCAGCAATAGACCCATGGAGACAAGTCGGCTGGAAGACGATGTAAGGAATCGGGACGCAATTTGAGTGATCCATCGTCATTAGGTGGCCCTGAAAGTTTCAATTCACTATCAGTTTTTCGTCCGATTCGAAAATCTTTGACTCACAGCAGAACGGCCATTAGGTGCCCGAGGCAGCAGTAGACCCATGGAGACAAGTCTGCTGAAGGACGATGTATTGAATCGGGACGCAATTTAAGTGATCCATCGTCATTAGGTGGCCCTGAACGTTACAATTCACTATCAGTTTTTCGTCCCATTCGATAATTTAGACTCACAGCATAACGGCCATAAGGTGCCCGAGGCAGCAATAGACTCATGGAGACAAGTCTGCTGGAGGACGATGTATTGAATCGGGACGCAATTTGAGTGTTCCATAGTCATTAGGAGGCCCTGAACGTTACAATTCACTATCAGTTTTTCATCCGATTCGAAAATCTTTGACTCACAGCAGAACGGCCATAAGGTGCCGGAGGCAGCAATAGACTCATGGAGACAAGTCGGCTGGAAGACGATGTATTGAATCGGGACGCAATTTGAGTGATCCATCGTCAATAGGTGGCCCTGAAAGTTACAATTCACTATCAGTTTTTCGTCCGATTCCAAAATTTTTGACTCACAGCAGAACGGCCATAAGGTGCCCGAGGCAGCAATAGACCCATGGAGACAAGTCGGCTGGAGGACGATGTATTGAATCGGGACGCAATTTGAGTGATCCATCGTCATTAGGTGGCCCTGAATGTTACAATCCACTATCAGTTTTTCGTCCGATTCGAAAATCTTTGACTCACAGCAGAACGGCCATAAGGTGCCCGAGGCAGCAATAGACCCATGAAGACAGGTCTGCTGGAGGACGATGTATTGAATCGGGACGCAATTTGTGTGATCCACCGTCATTAGGTGGCCCTGAACGTTACAATTCACTATCAGTTTTTCGTCCCATTCGATAATTTGGACTCACAGCATAACGGCCATGGAGACAAGTCGGCTGGAGGACGACGTATTGAATCGGGACGCAATTTGAGTGTTCCATCGTCATTAGGTCGCCCTGAATGTTACAATTCACTATCAGTTTTTCGTCAGATTCGAAAATCTTTGACTCACAGCAGAACGGCCATAAGGTGCCCGAGGCAGCAATAGACCCATAGAGACAAGTCTGCTGGAGGACGATGTATTGAATCGGGACGCAATTTGAGTGATCCATCGTCATTATGTGGCCCTGAACGTTACAATTCACTATCAGTTTTTCGTCCGATTCGAAAATCTTTGACTCACAGCAGAACGGCTATATGGTGCCCGAGGCAGCAATAGACCCATGGAGACAAGTCTGCTGGAGGAGGATACATTGAATCGGGACGCAATTTGAGTGTCCATCGTCATTAGGTGCCCCTGAACGTTACAATTCACTATCAGTTTTTCGTCCGATTCGAAAATCTTTGACTCACAGCAGAACGGCTATAAGGTGCCCGAGGCAGCAATAGACCCATGAAGACAAGTCGGCTGGAGGACGATGTATTGAATCGGGACGCAATTTGAGTGGTCCATCGTCATTAGGTGGCCCTGAATGTTACAATTCCCTATCAGTTTTTCGTCCGATTCGAAAATCTTTGACTCACAGCAGAACGGCCATAAGGTGCCCGAGGCAGCAATAGACTCATGGAGACAAGTTTGCTGGAGGACGTTGTATTGAATCGGGACGCAATTTGAGTGTTCCATCGTCATTAGGAGGCCCTGAACGTTACAATTCACTATCAGTTTTTCGTCCGATTCGAAAATCTTTGACTCACAGCAGAACGACCATAAGGTGCCCGAGGCAGCAATAGACCCATGGAGACAAGTCGGCTGGAGGACGACGTATTGAATCGGGACGCAATTTGAGTGATCCATCGTCATTAGGTGGCCCTGAAAGTTACAATTCCCTATCAGTTTTTCGTCCGATTCCCAAATTTTTGACTCACAGCAGAACGGCCATAATGTGCCCGAGGCAGCAATAGACCCATGGAGACAAGTCGGCTGGAGGACGATGTATTGAATCGGGACGCAATTTGAGTGATCCATCGTCATTAGGTGGCCCTGAATGTTACAATTCACTATCAGTTTTTCGTCCGATTCGAAAATCTTTGACTCACAGCAGAACGGCCATAAGGTGCCCGAGGCAGCAATAGACCCATGAAGACAGGTCTGCTGGAGGACGATGTATTGAATCGGGACGCAATTTGTGTGATCCATCGTCATTAGGTGGCCTGAACGTCACAATTCACTATCAGTTTTTCGTCAGATTCGAAAATCTTTGACTCACAGGAGAACGGCCATAAGGTGCCCGAGGCAGCAATAGACCCATGGAGACAAGTCGGCTGGAAGACGATGTATTGAATCGGGACGCAATTTGAGTGATCCATCGTCATTAGGTGGCCCTGAAAGTTACAATTCACAATCAGTTTTTCGTCCGATTCGAAAATCTTTGACTCACAGCAGAACGGCCATTAGGTGCCCGAGGCAGCAATAGACCCATGGAGACAAGTCTGCTGGAGGAGGATGTATTGAATCGGGACGCAATTTGAGTGATCCATCGTCATTAGGTGGCCCTGAACGTTTCAATTCACTATCAGTTTTTCGTCCGATTCGAAAATCTTTGACTCACAGCAGAACGGCCATATGGTGCCCGAGGCAGCAATAGACCCATGGAGACAAGTCTGCTGGAGGACGATGTATTGAATCGGGACGCAATTGGAGTGATCCATCGTCATTAGGTGGCCTTGAACGTTACAATTCACTATCAGTTTTTCGTCCGATTCGAAAATCTTTGACTCACAGCCGAACGGCCGTAAGGTGCCCGAGGCAGCAATAGACCCATGGAGACAAGTCTGCTGGAGGAGGATGTATTGAATCGGGACGCAATTTGAGTGATCCATCGTCATTAGGTGGCCCTGAACGTTACAATTCACTATCAGTTTTCCGTCCGATTCCAAAATCTTTGACTCACAGCAGAACGGCCATAAGGTGCCCGAGGCAGCAATAGACCCATGGAGACAAGTCGGCTGGAGGACGATGTATTGAATCGGGACGCAATTTGAGTGATCCATCGTCATTAGGTGGCCCTGAATGTTACAATTCACTATCAGTTTTTCGTCCGATTCGAAAATCTTTGACTCACAGCAGAACGGCCATAATTTGACCGAGGCAGCAATAGACCCATGAAGACAGGTCTGCTGGAGGACGATGTATTGAATCGGGACGCAATTTGAGTGATCCATCGTCATTAGGTGGCCCTGAACGTTACAATTCACTATCAGTTTTTCGTCCGATTCGAAAATCTTTGACTCACAGCAGAACGGCCATAAGGTGCCCGAGGCAGCAATAGACCCATGGAGACAAGTCGGCTGGAAGACGATGTAAGGAATCGGGACGCAATTTGAGTGATCCATCGTCATTAGGTGGCCCTGAAAGTTTCAATTCACTATCAGTTTTTCGTCCGATTCGAAAATCTTTGACTCACAGCAGAACGGCCATTAGGTGCCCGAGGCAGCAATAGACCCATGAAGACAGGTCTGCTGGAGGACGATGTATTGAATCGGGACGCAATTTGAGTGATCCATCGTCATTAGGTGGCCCTGAACGTTACAATTCACTATCAGTTTTTCGTCCGATTCGAAAATCTTTGACTCACAGCAGAACGGCCATAAGGTGCCCGAGGCAGCAATAGACCCATGGAGACAAGTCGGCTGGAAGACGATGTAAGGAATCGGGACGCAATTTGAGTGATCCATCGTCATTAGGTGGCCCTGAAAGTCTCAATTCACTATCAGTTTTTCGTCCGATTCGAAAATCTTTGACTCACAGCAGAACGGCCATTAGGTGCCCGAGGCAGCAGTAGACCCATGGAGACAAGTCTGCTGAAGGACGATGTATTGAATCGGGACGCAATTTAAGTGATCCATCGTCATTAGGTGGCCCTGAACGTTACAATTCACTATCAGTTTTTCGTCCCATTCGATAATTTAGACTCACAGCATAACGGCCATAAGGTGCCCGAGGCAGCAATAGACTCATGGAGACAAGTCTGCTGGAGGACGATGTATTGAATCGGGACGCAATTTGAGTGTTCCATCGTCATTAGGAGGCCCTGAACGTTACAATTCACTATCAGTTTTTCATCCGATTCGAAAATCTTTGACTCACAGCAGAACGGCCATAAGGTGCCGGAGGCAGCAATAGACTCATGGAGACAAGTCGGCTGGAAGACGATGTATTGAATCGGGACGCAATTTGAGTGATCCATCGTCAATAGGTGGCCCTGAAAGTTACAATTCACTATCAGTTTTTCGTCCGATTCCAAAATTTTTGACTCACAGCAGAACGGCCATAAGGTGCCCGAGGCAGCAATAGACCCATGGAGACAAGTCGGCTGGAGGACGATGTATTGAATCAGGACGCAATTTGAGTGATCCATCGTCATTAGGTGGCCCTGAATGTTACAATCCACTATCAGTTTTTCGTCCGATTCGAAAATCTTTGTCTCACAGCAGAACGGCCATAAGGTGCCCGAGGCAGCAAAAGACCCATGAAGACAGGTCTGCTGGAGGACGATGTATTGAATCGGGACGCAATTTGTGTGATCCACCGTCATTAGGTGGCCCTGAACGTTACAATTCACTATCAGGTTTTCGTCCCATTCGATAATTTGGACTCACAGCATAACGGCCATGGAGACAAGTCGGCTGGAGGACGACGTATTGAATCGGGACGCAATTTGAGTGTTCCATCGTCATTAGGTCGCCCTGAATGTTACAATTCACTATCAGTTTTTCTTCAGATTCGAAAATCTTTGACTCACAGCAGAACGGCCATAAGGTGCCCGAGGCAGCAATAGACCCATAGAGACAAGTCTGCTGGAGGACGATGTATTGAATCGGGACGCAATTTGAGTGACCCATCGTCATTATGTGGCCCTGAACGTTACAATTCACTATCAGTTTTTCGTCCGATTCGAAAATCTTTGACTCACAGCAGAACGGCTATATGGTGCCCGAGGCAGCAATAGACCCATGGAGACAAGTCTGCTGGAGGAGGATACATTGAATCGGGACGCAATTTGAGTGTCCATCGTCATTAGGTGCCCCTGAACGTTACAATTCACTATCAGTTTTTCGTCCGATTCGAAAATCTTTGACTCACAGCAGAACGGCTATAAGGTGCCCGAGGCAGCAATAGACCCATGAAGACAAGTCGGCTGGAGGACGATGTATTGAATCGGGACGCAATTTGAGTGGTCCATCGTCATTAGGTGGCCCTGAATGTTACAATTCCCTATCAGTTTTTCGTCCGATTCGAAAATCTTTGACTCACAGCAGAACGGCCATAAGGTGCCCGAGGCAGCAATAGACCCATGGAGACAGGTCTGCTGGAGGACGATGTATTGAATCGGGACGCAATTTGAGTGATCCATCGGCATTAGGTGGCTCTGAACGTTACAATTCACTATCAGTTTTTCGTCCGATTCGAAAATCTTTGACTCACAGCAGAACGGCCATAAGGTGCCCGAGGCAGCAATAGACCCATGGAGACAAGTCTGCTGGAGGACGATGTATTGAATCGGGACGCAATTTGAGTGTTCCATCGTCATTAGGAGGCCCTGAACGTTACAATTCACTATCAGTTTTTCGTCCGATTCGAAAATCTTTGACTCACAGCAGAACGACCATAAGGTGCCCGAGGCAGCAATAGACCCATGGAGACAAGTCGGCTGGAGGACGACGTATTGAATCGGGACGCAATTTGAGTGATCCATCGTCATTAGGTGGCCCTGAAAGTTACAATTCCCTATCAGTTTTTCGTCCGATTCCCAAATTTTTGACTCACAGCAGAACGGCCATAAAGTGCCCGAGGCAGCAATAGACCCATGGAGACAAGTCGGCTGGAGGACGATGTATTGAATCGGGACGCAATTTGAGTGATCCATCGTCATTAGGTGGCCCTGAATGTTACAATTCACTATCAGTTTTTCGTTCGATTCGAAAATCTTTGACTCACAGCAGAACGGCCATAAGGTGCCCGAGGCAGCAATAGACCCATGAAGACAGGTCTGCTGGAGGACGATGTATTGAATCGGGACGCAATTTGTGTGATCCATCGTCATTAGGTGGCCCTGAACGTTACAATTCACTATCAGTTTTTCGTCCGATTCGAAAATCTTTGACTCACAGCAGAACGGCCATAAGGTGCCCGAGGCAGCAATAGACCCATGGAGACAAGTCGGCTGGAAGACGATGTATTGAATCGGGACGCAATTTGAGTGATCCATCGTCATTAGGTGGCCCTGAAAGTTACAATTCACAATCAGTTTTTCGTCCGATTCGAAAAACTTTGACTCACAGCAGAACGGCCATTAGGTGCCCGAGGCAGCAATAGACCCATGGAGACAAGTCTGCTGGAGGAGGATGTATTGAATCGGGACGCAATTTGAGTGATCCATCGTCATTAGGTGGCCCTGAACGTTACAATTCACTATCAGTTTTTCGTCCGATTCGAAAATCTTTGACTCACAGCAGAACGGCCATATGGTGCCCGAGGCAGCAATAGACCCATGGAGACAAGTCTGCTGGAGGATGATGTATTGAATCGGGACGCAATTTGTGTGTTCCATCGTCATTAGGAGGCCCTGAACGTTACAATTCACTATCAGTTTTTCGTCCGATTCGAAAAACTTTGACTCACAGCAGAACGGCCATAAGGTGCCCAAGGCAGCAATAGATTCATGGAGACAAATCGGCTGGAAGACGATGTATTGAATCGGGACGCAATTTGAGTGATCCATCGTCATTAGGTGGCCCTGAATGTTACAATTCACTATCAGTTTTTCGTCCGATTCGAAAATCTTTGACTCACAGCAGAACGGCCATAATTTGCCCGAGCCAGCAATAGACCCATGAAGACAGGTCTGCTGGAGGACGATGTATTGAATCGGGACGCAATTTGAGTGATCCATCGTCATTAGGTGGCCCTGAACGTTACAATTCACTATCAGTTTTTCGTCCGATTCGAAAATCTTTGACTCACAGCAGAACGGCCATAAGGTGCCCGAGGCAGCAATAGACCCATGGAGACAAGTCGGCTGGAGGACGATGTAAGGAATCGGGACGCAATTTGAGTGATCCATCGTCATTAGGTGGCCCTGAAAGTTTCAATTCACTATCAGTTTTTCGTCCGATTCGAAAATCTTTGACTCACAGCAGAACGGCCATTAGGTGCCCGAGGCAGCAATAGACCCATGAAGACAGGTCTGCTGGAGGACGATGTATTGAATCGGGACGCAATTTGAGTGATCCATCGTCATTAGGTGGCCCTGAACGTTACAATTCACTATCAGTTTTTCGTCCGATTCGAAAATCTTTGACTCACAGCAGAACGGCCATAAGGTGCCCGAGGCAGCAATAGACCCATGGAGACAAGTCGGCTGGAAGACGATGTAAGGAATCGGGACGCAATTTGAGTGATCCATCGTCATTAGGTGGCCCTGAAAGTTTCAATTCACTATCAGTTTTTCGTCCGATTCGAAAATCTTTGACTCACAGCAGAACGGCCATTAGGTGCCCGAGGCAGCAATAAACCCATGGAGACAAGTCTGCTGGAGGACGATGTATTGAATCGGGACGCAATTAGAGTGATCCATCGTCATTACGTGGCCCTGAACGTTACAATTCACTATCAGTTTTTCGTCCGATTCGAAAATCTTTGACTCACAGCAGAACGGCCATAAGGTGCCCGAGGCAGCAATAGACCCATGGAGACAAGTCTGCTGGAGGACGATGTATTGAATCGGGACGCAATTTGAGTGATCCATCGTCATTAGGTGGCCCTGAACGTTAGAATTCACTATCAGTTTTTCGTCCGATTCCAAAATCTTTGACTCACAGCAGAACGGCCATAAGGTGCCCGAGGCAGCAATAGACCCATGGACACAAGTCTGCTGGAGGACGAGGTATTGAATCGGGACGCAATTTGAGTGTTCCATCGGCATTAGGAGGCCCTGAACGTTACAATTCACTACCAGTTTTTCGTCCGATTCGAAAATCTTTACTCACAGCAGAACGGCCATAAGGTGCCCGAGGCAGCAATAGACCCATGGAGACAAGTCTGCTGGAGGACGATGTATGGAATCGGGACGCAATTTGAGTGTTCCATCGTCATTAGGAGGCCCTGAACGTTACAATTCACTATCAGTTTTTCGTCCGATTCGAAAATCTATGACTCACAGCAGAACGGCCATAAGGTGCCCGAGGCAGCAATAGACCCATGGAGACAAGTCTGCTGGAGGACGATGTATTGAATCGGGACGCAATTTGAGTGATCCATCGTCATTACGAGGCCCTGAATGTTACAATTAACTATCAGTTTTTCGTCCCATTCGATAATCTAGACTGACAGGAGAACGGCCATAAGGTGCCCGAGGCAGCAATAGACCCATGGAGACAAGTCTGCTGGAGGACGATGTATTGAATCGGAACGCAATTTGAGTGTTCAATCGTCATTAGGAGGCCCTGAACGTTACAATTCACTATCAGTTTTTCGTCCGATTCGAAAATCTTTGACTCACAGCAGAACGGCCATAACGTGCCCGAGGCAGCAATAGACCCATGGAGACAAGTCTGCTGGAGGACGATGTATTGAATCGGGACGCAATTTGAGTGTTCCATCGTCATTAGGAGTCCTTGAACGTTACAATTCACTATCAGTTTTTCGTGCGATTCGAAAATCTTTGACTCACAGTAGAACGGCCATAAGGTGCCCGAGGCAGCGATAGACCCATGGAGACAAGTCGGCTGGAGGACGATGTATTGAATCGGGACGCAATTTAAGTGTTCCATCGTCATTAGGAGGCCCTTAACGTTACAATTCACTATCAGTTTTTCGTCCGATTCGAAAATCTTTCACTCACAGCCGAACGGCCATAAGGTGCCCGAGGCTGCAATAGACTCATGGAGACACGTCGGCTGGAAGACGATGTATTGAATCGGGACGCAATTTGAGTGTTCCATCGTCATTAGGAGGCCCTTAACGTTACAATTCACTATCAGTTTTTCGTCCGATTCGAAAATCTTTGACTCACAGTGGAACGGCCATAAGGTGCCCGAGGCAGCAATAGACTCATGGAGACACGTCGGCTGGAAGACGATGTATTCAATCGGGACGCAATTTGAGTTATCCATCGTCATTAGGTGGCCCTGAAAGTTACAATTCACTATCAGTTTTTCGTCCGATTCGAAAAACTTTGACTCACAGCAGAACGGCCATAAGGTGCCCGAGGCAGCAATAGACCCATGGAGAAAAGTCTGCTGGAGGAGGATGTATTGAATCGGGACGCAATTTGAGTGATCCATCGTCATTAGGTGGCCCTGAACGTTACAATTCACTATCAGTTTTTCGCCCGATTCCAAATTTTTTGACTCACAGCAGAACGGCCATAAGGTGCCCGAGGCAGCAATAGACCCATGGAGACAAGTCGGCTGGAGGACGATGTATTGAATCGGGACGCAATTTGAGTGATCCATCGTCATTAGGTGGCCCTGAATGTTACAATTCACTATCAGTTATTCGTCCGATTCGAAAATCTTTGACTCACAGCAGAACGGCCATAAGGTGCCCGAGGCAGCAATAGACCCATGAAGACAGGTCTGCTGGAGGACGATGTATTGAATCGGGACGCAATTTGTGTGTTCCATCGTCATTAGGTGGCCCTGAACGTTACAATTCACTATCAGTTTTTCGTCCGATTCGAAAATCTTTGACTCACAGCAGAACGGCCATTAGGTGCCCGAGGCAGCAAAAGACCCATGGAGACAAGTCTGCTGAAGGACGATGTATTGAATCGGGACGCAATTTGAGTGATCCATCGTCATTAGGTGGCCCTGAACGTTACAATTCACTATCAGTTTTTCGTCCCATTCGATAATTTAGACTCACAGCATAACGGCCATGGAGACAAGTCGGCTGGAGGACGATGTATTGAATCGGAACGCAATTTGAGTGTTCCATCGTCATTAGGTGGCCCTGAATGTTACAATTCACTATCAGTTTTTCGTCAGATTCGAAAATCTTTGACTCACAGCAGAACGGCCATAAGGTGCCCGAGGCAGCAATAGACCCATAGAGACAAGTCTGCTGGAGGACGATGTATTGAATCGGGACGCAATGAGAGTGATCCATTGTCATTAGGTGGCCCTGAACGTTACAATTCACTATCAGTTTTTCGTCCGATTCGAAAATCTTTGACCCACAGCAGAACGGCCATAAGGTGCCCGAGGCAGCAATAGACCCATGGAGACAAGTCTGCTGGAGGACGATGTATTGAATCGGGACCAATTTGAGTGATCCATCGTCATTATGTGGCCCTGAACGTTACAATTCACTATCAGTTTTTCGTCCGATTCGAAAATCTTTGACTCACAGCAGAACGGCTATATGGTGCCCGAGGCAGCAATAGACCCATGGAGACAAGTCTGCTGGAGGACGATGTATTGAATCGGGACGCAATTTGAGTGTTCCATCGTCATTAGGAGGCCCTGAACGTTACAATTCACTATCAGTTTTTCGTCCGATTCGAAAATCTTTGACTCACAGCAGAACGGCCATATGGTGCCCGAGGCAGCAATAGACCCATGGAGACAAGTCTGCTGGAGGACGATGTATTGAATCGGGACGCAATTTGAGTGATCCATCGTCATTAGGTAGCACTGAACGTTACAATTCACTAACAGTTTTTCGTCCCATTCGATAATTTAGACTCACAGCATAACGGCCATGGAGACAAGTCGGCTGGAGGACGATGTATTGAATCGGGACGCAATTTGAGTGTTCCATCGTCATCAGTTTTTCGTCCGATTCGAAAATTTTTGACACAGCAGAACGGCCATAAGGTGCCCGAGGCAGCAATAGACCCATGGAGACAAGTCGGCTGGAGGACGATGTACTGAATCGAGATGCAATTTGAGAGATCCATCGTCATTAGGTGGCCCTGAATGTTACAATTCAATATCAGTTTCTCGTCAGATTCGAAAATCTTTGACTCACAGCAGAACGGACATAAGGTGCCCGAGGCAGCAATAGACCCATGGAGACAAGTCTGCTGGAGGACGATGTATTGAATCGGGACGCAATTTGAGTGATCCATCGTCATTAGGTGGCCTTGAACGTTACAATTCACTATCAGTTTTTCGTCCGATTCGAAAATCTTTGACTCACAGCCGAACGGCCATAAGGTGCCCGAGGCAGCAATAGACCCATGGAGACAAGTCTGCTGGAGGAGGATGTATTGAATCGGGACGCAATTTGAGTGATCCATCGTCATTAGGTGGCCCTGAACGTTACAATTCACTATCAGTTTTCCGTCCGATTCGAAAATCTTTGACTCACAGCAGAACGGCCATAAGGTGCCCGAGGCAGCAATAGACCCATGGAGACAAGTCGGCTGGAAGACGATGTAAGGAATCGGGACGCAATTTGAGTGATCCATCGTCATTAGGTGGCCCTGAAAGTTTCAATTCACTATCAGTTTTTCGTCCGATTCGAAAATCTTTGACTCACAGCAGAACGGCCATTAGGTGCCCGAGGCAGCAATAGACCCATGAAGACAGGTCTGCTGGAGGACGATGTATTGAATCGGGACGCAATTTGAGTGATCCATCGTCATTAGGTGGCCCTGAACGTTACAATTCACTATCAGTTTTTCGTCCGATTCGAAAATCTTTGACTCACAGCAGAACGGCCATAAGGTGCCCGAGGCAGCAATAGACCCATGGAGACAAGTCGGCTGGAAGACGATGTAAGGAATCGGGACGCAATTTGAGTGATCCATCGTCATTAGGTGGCCCTGAAAGTTTCAATTCACTATCAGTTTTTCGTCCGATTCGAAAATCTTTGACTCACAGCAGAACGGCCATTAGGTGCCCGAGGCAGCAGTAGACCCATGGAGACAAGTCTGCTGAAGGACGATGTATTGAATCGGGACGCAATTTAAGTGATCCATCGTCATTAGGTGGCCCTGAACGTTACAATTCACTATCAGTTTTTCGTCCCATTCGATAATTTAGACTCACAGCATAACGGCCATAAGGTGCCCGAGGCAGCAATAGACTCATGGAGACAAGTCTGCTGGAGGACGATGTATTGAATCGGGACGCAATTTGAGTGTTCCATAGTCATTAGGAGACCCTGAACGTTACAATTCACTATCAGTTTTTCATCCGATTCGAAAATCTTTGACTCACAGCAGAACGGCCATAAGGTGCCGGAGGCAGCAATAGACTCATGGAGACAAGTCGGCTGGAAGACGATGTATTGAATCGGGACGCAATTTGAGTGATCCATCGTCAATAGGTGGCCCTGAAAGTTACAATTCACTATCAGTTTTTCGTCCGATTCCAAAATTTTTGACTCACAGCAGAACGGCCATAAGGTGCCCGAGGCAGCAATAGACCCATGGAGACAAGTCGGCTGGAGGACGATGTATTGAATCGGGACGCAATTTGAGTGATCCATCGTCATTAGGTGGCCCTGAATGTTACAATCCACTTTCAGTTTTTCGTCCGATTCGAAAATCTTTGACTCACAGCAGAACGGCCATAAGGTGCCCGAGGCAGCAATAGACCCATGAAGACAGGTCTGCTGGAGGACGATGTATTGAATCGGGACGCAATTTGTGTGATCCACCGTCATTAGGTGGCCCTGAACGTTACAATTCACTATCAGTTTTTCGTCCCATTCGATAATTTGGACTCACAGCATAACGGCCATGGAGACAAGTCGGCTGGAGGACGACGTATTGAATCGGGACGCAATTTGAGTGTTCCATCGTCATTAGGTCGCCCTGAATGTTACAATTCACTATCAGTTTTTCGTCAGATTCGAAAATCTTTGACTCACAGCAGAACGGCCATAAGGTGCCCGAGGCAGCAATAGACCCATAGAGACAAGTCTGCTGGAGGACGATGTATTGAATCGGGACGCAATTTGAGTGATCCATCGTCATTATGTGGCCCTGAACGTTACAATTCACTATCAGTTTTTCGTCCGATTCGAAAATCTTTGACTCACAGCAGAACGGCTATATGGTGCCCGAGGCAGCAATAGACCCATGGAGACAAGTCTGCTGGAGGAGGATACATTGAATCGGGACGCAATTTGAGTGTCCATCGTCATTAGGTGCCCCTGAACGTTACAATTCACTATCAGTTTTTCGTCCGATTCGAAAATCTTTGACTCACAGCAGAACGGCTATAAGGTGCCCGAGGCAGCAATAGACCCATGAAGACAAGTCGGCTGGAGGACGATGTATTGAATCGGGACGCAATTTGAGTGGTCCATCGTCATTAGGTGGCCCTGAATGTTACAATTCCCTATCAGTTTTTCGTCCGATTCGAAAATCTTTGACTCACAGCAGAACGGCCATAAGGTGCCCGAGGCAGCAATAGACCCATGGAGACAGGTCTGCTGGAGGACGATGTATTGAATCGGGACGCAATTTGAGTGATCCATCGTCATTAGGTGGCTCTGAACGTTACAATTCACTATCAGTTTTTCGTCCGATTCGAAAATCTTTGACTCACAGCAGAACGGCCATAAGGTGCCCGAGGCAGCAATAGACCCATGGAGACAAGTCTGCTGGAGGACGTTGTATTGAATCGGGACGCAATTTGAGTGTTCCATCGTCATTAGGAGGCCCTGAACGTTACAATTCACTATCAGTTTTTCGTCCGATTCGAAAATCTTTGACTCACAGCAGAACGACCATAAGGTGCCCGAGGCAGCAATAGACCCATGGAGACAAGTCGGCTGGAGGACGACGTATTGAATCGGGACGCAATTTGAGTGATCCATCGTCATTAGGTGGCCCTGAAAGTTACAATTCCCTATCAGTTTTTCGTCCGATTCCCAAATTTTTGACTCACAGCAGAACGGCCATAAAGTGCCCGAGGCAGCAATAGACCCATGGAGACAAGTCGGCTGGAGGACGATGTATTGAATCGGGACGCAATTTGAGTGATCCATCGTCATTAGGTGGCCCTGAATGTTACAATTCACTATCAGTTTTTCGTCCGATTCGAAAATCTTTGACTCACAGCAGAACGGCCATAAGGTGCCCGAGGCAGCAATAGACCCATGAAGACAGGTCTGCTGGAGGACGATGTATTGAATCGGGACGCAATTTGTGTGATCCATCGTCATTAGGTGGCCCTGAACGTTACAATTCACTATCAGTTTTTCGTCAGATTCGAAAATCTTTGACTCACAGCCGAACGGCCATAAGGTGCCCGAGGCAGCAATAGACCCATGGAGACAAGTCGGCTGGAAGACGATGTATTGAATCGGGACGCAATTTGAATGATCCATCGTCATTAGGTGGCCCTGAACGTTTCAATTCACTATCAGTTTTTCGTCCGATTCGAAAATCTTTGACTCACAGCAGAACGGCCATATGGTGCCCGAGGCAGCAATAGACCTATGGAGACAAGTCTGCTGGAGGACGATGTATTGAATCGGGACGCAATTGGAGTGATCCATCGTCATTAGGTGGCCTTGAACGTTACAATTCACTATCAGTTTTTCGTCCGATTCGAAAATCTTTGACTCACAGCCGAACGGCCGTAAGGTGCCCGAGGCAGCAATAGACCCATGGAGACAAGTCTGCTGGAGGAGGATGTATTGAATCGGGACGCAATTTGAGTGATCCATCGTCATTAGGTGGCCCTGAACGTTACAATTCACTATCAGTTTTCCGTCCGATTCCAAAATCTTTGACTCACAGCAGAACGGCCATAAGGTGCCCGAGGCAGCAATAGACCCATGGAGACAAGTCGGCTGGAGGACGATGTATTGAATCGGGACGCAATTTGAGTGATCCATCGTCATTAGGTGGCCCTGAATGTTACAATTCACTATCAGTTTTTCGTCCGATTCGAAAATCTTTGACTCACAGCAGAACGGCCATAAGGTGCCCGAGGCAGCAATAGACCCATGGAGACAAGTCGGCTGGAAGACGATGTAAGGAATCGGGACGCAATTTGAGTGATCCATCGTCATTAGGTGGCCCTGAACGTTACAATTCACTATCAGTTTTTCGTCCGATTCGAAAATCTTTGACTCACAGCAGAACGGCCATAAGGTGCCCGAGGCAGCAATAGACCCATGGAGACAAGTCGGCTGGAAGACGATGTAAGGAATCGGGACGCAATTTGAGTGATCCATCGTCATTAGGTGGCCCTGAAAGTTTCAATTCACTATTAGTTTTTCGTCCGATTCGAAAATCTTTGACTCACAGCAGAACGGCCATTAGGTGCCCGAGGCAGCAATAGACCCATGAAGACAGGTCTGCTGGAGGACGATGTATTGAATCGGGACGCAATTTGAGTGATCCATCGTCATTAGGTGGCCCTGAACGTTACAATTCACTATCAGTTTTTCGTCCGATTCGAAAATCTTTGACTCACAGCAGAACGGCCATAAGGTGCCCGAGGCAGCAATAGACCCATGGAGACAAGTCGGCTGGAAGACGATGTAAGGAATCGGGACGCAATTTGAGTGATCCATCGTCATTAGGTGGCCCTGAAAGTTTCAATTCACTATCAGTTTTTCGTCCGATTCGAAAATCTTTGACTCACAGCAGAACGGCCATTAGGTGCCCGAGGCAGCAGTAGACCCATGGAGACAAGTCTGCTGAAGGACGATGTATTGAATCGGGACGCAATTTAAGTGATCCATCGTCATTAGGTGGCCCTGAACGTTACAATTCACTATCAGTTTTTCGTCCCATTCGATAATTTAGACTCACAGCATAACGGCCATAAGGTGCCCGAGGCAGCAATAGACTCATGGAGACAAGTCTGCTGGAGGACGATGTATTGAATCGGGACGCAATTTGAGTGTTCCATCGTCATTAGGAGGCCCTGAACGTTACAATTCACTATCAGTTTTTCATCCGATTCGAAAATCTTTGACTCACAGCAGAACGGCCATAAGGTGCCGGAGGCAGCAATAGACTCATGGAGACAAGTCGGCTGGAAGACGATGTATTGAATCGGGACGCAATTTGAGTGATCCATCGTCAATAGGTGGCCCTGAAAGTTACAATTCACTATCAGTTTTTCGTCCGATTCCAAAATTTTTGACTCACAGCAGAACGGCCATAAGGTGCCCGAGGCAGCAATAGACCCATGGAGACAAGTCGGCTGGAGGACGATGTATTGAATCAGGACGCAATTTGAGTGATCCATCGTCATTAGGTGGCCCTGAATGTTACAATCCACTATCAGTTTTTCGTCCGATTCGAAAATCTTTGACTCACAGCAGAACGGCCATAAGGTGCCCGAGGCAGCAAAAGACCCATGAAGACAGGTCTGCTGGAGGACGATGTATTGAATCGGGACGCAATTTGTGTGATCCACCGTCATTAGGTGGCCCTGAACGTTACAATTCACTATCAGTTTTTCGTCCCATTCGATAATTTGGACTCACAGCATAACGGCCATGGAGACAAGTCGGCTGGAGGACGACGTATTGAATCGGGACGCAATTTGAGTGTTCCATCGTCATTAGGTCGCCCTGAATGTTACAATTCACTATCAGTTTTTCGTCAGATTCGAAAATCTTTGACTCACAGCAGAACGGCCATAAGGTGCCCGAGGCAGCAATAGACTCATAGAGACAAGTCTGCTGGAGGACGATGTATTGAATCGGGACGCAATTTGAGTGATCCATCGTCATTATGTGGCCCTGAACGTTACAATTCACTATCAGTTTTTCGTCCGATTCGAAAATCTTTGACTCACAGCAGAACGGCTATATGGTGCCCGAGGCAGCAATAGACCCATGGAGACAAGTCTGCTGGAGGAGGATACATTGAATCGGGACGCAATTTGAGTGTCCATCGTCATTAGGTGCCCCTGAACGTTACAATTCACTATCAGTTTTTCGTCCGATTCGAAAATCTTTGACTCACAGCAGAACGGCTATAAGGTGCCCGAGGCAGCAATAGACCCATGAAGACAAGTCGGCTGGAGGACGATGTATTGAATCGGGACGCAATTTGAGTGGTCCATCGTCATTAGGTGGCCCTGAATGTTACAATTCCCTATCAGTTTTTCGTCCGATTCGAAAATCTTTGACTCACAGCAGAACGGCCATAAGGTGCCCGAGGCAGCAATAGACCCATGGAGACAGGTCTGCTGGAGGACGATGTATTGAATCGGGACGCAATTTGAGTGATCCATCGGCATTAGAAGGCTCTGAACGTTACAATTCACTATCAGTTTTTCGTCCGATTCGAAAATCTTTGACTCACAGCAGAACGGCCATAAGGTGCCCGAGGCAGCAATAGACCCATGGAGACAAGTCTGCTGGAGGACGATGTATTGAATCGGGACGCAATTTGAGTGTTCCATCGTCATTAGGAGGCCCTGAACGTTACAATTCACTATCAGTTTTTCGTCCGATTCGAAAATCTTTGACTCACAGCAGAACGACCATAAGGTGCCCGAGGCAGCAATAGACCCATGGAGACAAGTCGGCTGGAGGACGACGTATTGAATCGGGACGCAATTTGAGTGATCCATCGTCATTAGGTGGCCCTGAAAGTTACAATTCCCTATCAGTTTTTCGTCCGATTCCCAAATTTTTGACTCACAGCAGAACGGCCATAAAGTGCCCGAGGCAGCAATAGACCCATGGAGACAAGTCGGCTGGAGGACGATGTATTGAATCGGGACGCAATTTGAGTGATCCATCGTCATTAGGTGGCCCTGAATGTTACAATTCACTATCAGTTTTTCGTCCGATTCGAAAATCTTTGACTCACAGCAGAACGGCCATAAGGTGCCCGAGGCAGCAATAGACCCATGAAGACAGGTCTGCTGGAGGACGATGTATTGAATCGGGACGCAATTTGTGTGATCCATAGTCATTAGGTGGCCCTGAACGTTACAATTCACTATCAGTTTTTCGTCCGATTCGAAAATCTTTGACTCACAGCAGAACGGCCATAAGGTGCCCGAGGCAGCAATAGACCCATGGAGACAAGTCGGCTGGAAGACGATGTATTGAATCGGGACGCAATTTGAGTGATCCATCGTCATTAGGTGGCCCTGAAAGTTACAATTCACAATCAGTTTTTCGTCCGATTCGAAAATCTTTGACTCACAGCAGAACGGCCATTAGGTGCCCGAGGCAGCAATAGACCCATGGAGACAAGTCTGCTGGAGGAGGATGTATTGAATCGGGACGCAATTTGAGTGATCCATCGTCATTAGGTGGCCCTGAACGTTACAATTCACTATCAGTTTTTCGTCCGATTCGAAAATCTTTGACTCACAGCAGAACGGCCATATGGTGCCCGAGGCAGCAATAGACCCATGGAGACAAGTCTGCTGGAGGATGATGTATTGAATCGGGACGCAATTTGTGTGTTCCATCGTCATTAGGAGGCCCTGAACGTTACAATTCACTATCAGTTTTTCGTCCGATTCGAAAAACTTTGACTCACAGCAGAACGGCCATAAGGTGCCCAAGGCAGCAATAGATTCATGGAGACAAATCGGCTGGAAGACGATGTATTGAATCGGGACGCAATTTGAGTGATCCATCGTCATTAGGTGGCCCTGAATGTTACAATTCACTATCAGTTTTTCGTCCGATTCGAAAATCTTTGACTCACAGCAGAACGGCCATAATTTGACCGAGGCAGCAATAGACCCATGAAGACAGGTCTGCTGGAGGACGATGTATTGAATCGGGACGCAATTTGAGTGATCCATCGTCATTAGGTGGCCCTGAACGTTACAATTCACTATCAGTTTTTCGTCCGATTCGAAGATCTTTGACTCACAGCAGTACGGCCATAAGGTGCCCGAGGCAGCAATAGACCCATGGAGACAAGTCGGCTGGAGGACGATGTAAGGAATCGGGACGCAATTTGAGTGATCCATCGTCATTAGGTGGCCCTGAAAGTTTCAATTCACTATCAGTTTTTCGTCCGATTCGAAAATCTTTGACTCACAGCAGAACGGCCATTAGGTGCCCGAGGCAGCAATAGACCCATGAAGACAGGTCTGCTGGAGGACGATGTATTGAATCGGGACGCAATTTGAGTGATCCATCGTCATTAGGTGGCCCTGAACGTTACAATTCACTATCAGTTTTTCGTCCGATTCGAAAATCTTTGACTCACAGCAGAACGGCCATAAGGTGCCCGAGGCAGCAATAGACCCATGGAGACAAGTCGGCTGGAAGACGATGTAAGGAATCGGGACGCAATTTGAGTGATCCATCGTCATTAGGTGGCCCTGAAAGTTTCAATTCACTATCAGTTTTTCGTCCGATTCGAAAATCTTTGACTCACAGCAGAACGGCCATTAGGTGCCCGAGGCAGCAGTAGACCCATGGAGACAAGTCTGCTGAAGGACGATGTATTGAATCGGGACGCAATTTAAGTGATCCATCGTCATTAGGTGGCCCTGAACGTTACAATTCACTATCAGTTTTTCGTCCCATTCGATAATTTAGACTCACAGCATAACGGCCATAAGGTGCCCGAGGCAGCAATAGACTCATGGAGACAAGTCTGCTGGAGGACGATGTATTGAATCGGGACGCAATTTGAGTGTTCCATCGTCATTAGGAGGACCTGAACGTTACAATTCACTATCAGTTTTTCATCCGATTCGAAAATCTTTGACTCACAGCAGAACGGCCATAAGGTGCCGGAGGCAGCAATAGACTCATGGAGACAAGTCGGCTGGAAGACGATGTATTGAATCGGGACGCAATTTGAGTGATCCATCGTCAATAGGTGGCCCTGAAAGTTACAATTCACTATCAGTTTTTCGTCCGATTCCAAAATTTTTGACTCACAGCAGAACGGCCATAAGGTGCCCGAGGCAGCAATAGACCCATGGAGACAAGTCGGCTGGAGGACGATGTATTGAATCAGGACGCAATTTGAGTGATCCATCGTCATTAGGTGGCCCTGATTGTTACAATCCACTATCAGTTTTTCGTCCGATTCGAAAATCTTTGACTCACAGCAGAACGGCCATAAGGTGCCCGAGGCAGCAATAGACCCATGAAGACAGGTCTGCTGGAGGACGATGTATTGAATCGGGACGCAATTTGTGTGATCCACCGTCATTAGGTGGCCCTGAACGTTACAATTCACTATCAGTTTTTCGTCCCATTCGATAATTTGGACTCACAGCATAACGGCCATGGAGACAAGTCGGCTGGAGGACGACGTATTGAATCGGGACGCAATTTGAGTGTTCCATCGTCATTAGGTCGCCCTGAATGTTACAATTCACTATCAGTTTTTCGTCAGATTCGAAAATCTTTGACTCACAGCAGAACGGCCATAAGGTGCCCGAGGCAGCAATAGACCCATAGAGACAAGTCTGCTGGAGGACGATGTATTGAATCGGGACGCAATTTGAGTGATCCATCGTGATTATGTGGCCCTGAACGTTACAATTCACTATCAGTTTTTCGTCCGATTCGAAAATCTTTGACTCACAGCAGAACGGCTATATGGTGCCCGAGGCAGCAATAGACCCATGGAGACAAGTCTGCTGGAGGAGGATACATTGAATCGGGACGCAATTTGAGTGTCCATCGTCATTAGGTGCCCCTGAACGTTACAATTCACTATCAGTTTTTCGTCCGATTCGAAAATCTTTGACTCACAGCAGAACGGCTCTAAGGTGCCCGAGGCAGCAATAGACCCATGAAGACAAGTCGGCTGGAGGACGATGTATTGAATCGGGACGCAATTTGAGTGGTCCATCGTCATTAGGTGGCCCTGAATGTTACAATTCCCTATCAGTTTTTCGTCCGATTCGAAAATCTTTGACTCACAGCAGAACGGCCATAAGGTGCCCGAGGCAGCAATAGACCCATGGAGACAGGTCTGCTGGAGGACGATGTATTGAATCGGGACGCAATTTGAGTGATCCATCGTCATTAGGTGGCTCTGAACGTTACAATTCACTATCAGTTTTTCGTCCGATTCGAAAATCTTTGACTCACAGCAGAACGGCCATAAGGTGCCCGAGGCAGCAATAGACCCATGGAGACAAGTCTGCTGGAGGACGATGTATTGAATCGGGACGCAATTTGAGTGTTCCATCGTCATTAGGAGGCCCTGAACGTTACAATTCACTATCAGTTTTTCGTCCGATTCGAAAATCTTTGACTCACAGCAGAACGACCATAAGGTGCCCGAGGCAGCAATAGACCCATGGAGACAAGTCGGCTGGAGGACGACGTATTGAATCGGGACGCAATTTGAGTGATCCATCGTCATTAGGTGGCCCTGAAAGTTACAATTCCCTATCAGTTTTTCGTCCGATTCCCAAATTTTTGACTCACAGCAGAACGGCCATAAAGTGCCCGAGGCAGCAATAGACCCATGGAGACAAGTCGGCTGGAGGACGATGTATTGAATCGGGACGCAATTTGAGTGATCCATCGTCATTAGGTGGCCCTGAATGTTACAATTCACTATCAGTTTTTCGTCCGATTCGAAAATCTTTGACTCACAGCAGAACGGCCATAAGGTGCCCGAGGCAGCAATAGACCCATGAAGACAGGTCTGCTGGAGGACGATGTATTGAATCGGGACGCAATTTGTGTGATCCATCGTCATTAGGTGGCCCTGAACGTTACAATTCACTATCAGTTTTTCGTCCGATTCGAAAATCTTTGACTCACAGCAGAACGGCCATAAGGTGCCCGAGGCAGCAATAGACCCATGGAGACAAGTCGGCTGGAAGACGATGTATTGAATCGGGACGCAATTTGAGTGATCCATCGTCATTAGGTGGCCCTGAAAGTTACAATTCACAATCAGTTTTTCGTCCGATTCGAAAATCTTTGACTCACAGCAGAACGGCCATATGGTGCCCGAGGCAGCAATAGACCCATGGAGACAAGTCTGCTGGAGGATGATGTATTGAATCGGGACGCAATTTGTGTGTTCCATCGTCATTAGGAGGCCCTGAACGTTACAATTCACTATCAGTTTTTCGTCCGATTCGATAACTTTGACTCACAGCAGAACGGCCATAAGGTGCCCAAGGCAGCAATAGATTCATGGAGACAAATCGGCTGGAAGACGATGTATTGAATCGGGACGCAATTTAAGTGATCCATCGTCATTAGGTGGCCCTGAAAGTTGCAATTCACTATCAGTTTTTCGTCCGATTCGAAAATCTTTGACTCACAGCAGAACGGCCATAAGATGCCCGAGGCAGCAATAGACCCATGGAGACAAGTCGGCTGGAAGACGATGTATTGAATCGGGACGCAATTTCAGTGATCCATCGTCATTAGGTGGCCCTGAAAGTTACAATTCACTATCAGTTTTTCGTCCGATTCGAAAATCTTTGACTCACAGCAGAACGGCCATTAGGTGCCCGAGGCAGCAATGGACCCATGGAGACAAGTCTGCTGAAGGCCGATGTATTGAATCGGGACGCAATTTGAGTGATCCATCGTCATTAGGTGGCCCTGAACGTTACAATTCACTATCAGTTTTTCGTCCCATTCGATAATTTAGACTCACAGCATAACGGCCATGGAGACAAGTCGGCTGGAGGACGATGTATTGAATCGAGACGCAATTTGAGTGTTCCATCGTCATTAGGTGGCCCTGAATGTTACAATTCACTATCAGTTTTTCGTCAGATTCGAAAATCTTTGACTCACAGCAGAACGGCCATAAGGTGCCCGAGGCAGCAATAGACCCATGAAGACAAGTCGGCTGGAGGACGATATATTGAATCGGGACGCAATTTGAGTGATCCATCGTCATTAGGTGGCCCTGAATGTTACAATTCCCTATCAGTTTTTCGTCCGATTCGAAAATCTTTGACTCACAGCAGAACGGCCATAAGGTGCCCGAGGCAACAATAGACCCATGGAGACAGGTCTGCTGGAGGACGATGTATTGAATCGCGACGCAATTTGAGTGATCCATCGTCATTAGGTGGCTCTGAACGTTACAGTTCACTATCAGTTTTTTGTCCGATTCGAAAATCTTTGACTCACAGCAGAACGGCCAAAAGGTGCCCGAGGCAGCAATAGACCCATGGAGACAAGTCTGCTGGAGGACGATGTATTGAATCGGGACGCAATTTGAGTGTTCCATCGTCATTAGGAGGCCCTGAACGTTACAATTCACTATCAGTTTTTCGTCCGATTCGAAAATCTTTGACTCACAGCAGAACGACCATAAGGTGCCCGAGGCAGCAATAGACCCATGGAGACAAGTCTGCTGGAGGACGATGTATTGAATCGGGACGCAATTTGAGTGATCCATCGTCATTAGGTGGCCTTGAACGTTACAATTCACTATCAGTTTTTCGACCGATTCGAAAATCATTGACTCACAGTAGAACGGCCATAAGGTGCCCGAGGCAGCAATAGACCCATGGAGACAAGTCTGCTGGAGGAGGATGTATTGAATCGGGACGCAATTTGAGTGATCCATCGTCATTAGGTGGCTCTGAACGTTACAATTCACTATCAGTTTTTCGTCCGATTCCAAAATCTTTGACTCACAGCAGAACGGCCATAAGGTGCCCGAGGCAGCAATAGACCCATGGAGACAAGTCGGCTGGAGGACGATGTATTGAATCGGGACGCAATTTGAGTGATCCATCGTCTTTAGGTGGCCCTGAAAGTTACAATTCACTATCAGTTTTTCGTCCGATTCGAAAATCTTTGACTTACAGCAGAACGGCCATTAGGTGCCCGAGGCAGCAATAGACCCATGGAGACAAGTCTGCTGAAGGACGATGTATTGAATCGGGACGCAATTTGAGTGATCCATCGTCATTAGGTGGCCCTGAACGTTACAATTCACTATCAGTTTTTCGTTCCATTCGATAATTTAGACTCACAGCATAACGGCCATGGAGACAAGTCGGCTGGAGGACGATGTATTGAATCGGGACGCAAATTGAGTGTTCCATCGTCATTAGGTGGCCCTGAATGTTACAATTCACTATCAGTTTTTCGTCAGATTCGAAAATCTTTGACTCACAGCAGAACGGCCATAAGGTGCCCGAGGCAGCAATAGACCCATAGAGACAAGTCTGCTGGAGGACGATGTATTGAATCGGGACGCAATTTGAGTGATCCATCGTCATTAGGTGGCCCTGAATGTTACAATTCACTATCAGTTTTTCGTCCGATTCGGAAATCTTTGACTCACAGCAGAACGGCCATAAGGTGCCCGAGGCAGCAATAGACCCATGGAGACAAGTCTGCTGGAGGAGGATGTATTGAATCGGGACGCAATTTGAGTGATCCATCGTCATTAGGTGGCCCGGAACGTTACAATTCACTATCAGTTTTTCGTCCGATTCGAAAATCTTTGACTCACAGCAGAACGGCCATAAGGTGCCCGAGGCAGCAATAGACCCATGAAGACAAGTCGGCTGGAGGACGATGTATTGAATCGGGACGCAATTTGAGTGATCAATCGTCATTAGGTGGCCCTGAATGTTACAATTCCCTATCAGTTCTTCGTCCGATTCGAAAATCTTTGACTCACAGCAGAACGGCCATAAGGTGCCCGAGGCAGCAATAGACTCATGGAGACAAGTCTGCTGGAGGACGATGTATTGAATCGGTACGCAATTTGAGTGATCCATCGTCATTAGGTGGCCCCTGAACGTTACAATTCACTATCAGTTTTTCGTCCCATTCGATAATCTAGACTCACAGCAAAACGGCCATAAGGTGCCCGAGGCAGCAATAGACCCATGGAGACAAGTCGGCTGGAGAACGATGTATTGAATCGGGACGCAATTTGAGTGTTCCATCGTGATTAGGAGGCCCTGAATGTTACAATTAACTATCAGTTTTTCGTCCCATTCGATAATCTAGACTCACGGCAGAACGACCATAAGGTGCCCGAGGCAGCAATGGACCTATGGAGACAAGTCTGCTGGAGGACGAGGTATTGAATCGGGACGCAATTTGAGTGTTCCATCGTCATTAGGAGGCCCTGAACGTTACAATTCACTATCAGTTTTTCATCCGATTCGAAAATCTTTGACTCACAGCAGAACGGCCATAAGGTGCCGGAGGCAGCAATAGACCCATGGAGACAAGTCTGCTGGAGGACGATGTATCAAATCGGGACGCAATTTGAGTGATCCATCGTCATTAGGTGGCCCTGAACGTTACAATTCACTATCAGTTTTTCGTCCGATTCGAAAATCTTTGACTCACAGCAGAACGTCCATAAGGTGCCCGAGGCAGCAATAGACCCATTGAGACAAGTCTGCTGGAGGACGATGTATTGAATCGGGACGCAATTTGAGTGTTCCGTCGTCATTAGGTGGCCCTGAATGTTACAATTCACTATCAGTTTTTCGTCAGATTCGAAAATCTTTGACTCACAGCAGAACGGCCATAAGGTGCCCGAGGCAGCAATAGACCCATAGAGACAAGTCTGCTGGAGGACGATGTATTGAATCGGGACGCAATTTGAGTGATCCATCGTCATTAGGTGGCCCTGAACGTTACAATTCACTATCAGTTTTTCGTCCGATTCGGAAATCTTTGACTCACAGCAGAACGGCCATAAGGTGCCCGAGGCAGCAATAGACCCATGGAGACAAGTCTGCTGGAGGAGGATGTATTGAATCGGGACGCAATTTGAGTGATCCATCGTCATTAGGTGGCCCGGAACGTTACAATTCACTATCAGTTTTTCGTCCGATTCCAAAATCTTTGACTCACAGCAGAACGGCCATAAGGTGCCCGAGGCAGCAATAGACCCATGAAGACAAGTCGGCTGGAGGACGATGTATTGAATCGGGACGCAATTTGAGTGATCAATCGTCATTAGGTGGCCCTGAATGTTACAATTCCCTATCAGTTTTTCGTCCGATTCGAAAATCTTTGACTCACAGCAGAACGGCCATAAGGTGCCCGAGGCAGCAATAGACCCATGGAGACAGGTCTGCTGGAGGACGATGTATTGAATCGGGACGCAATTTGAGTGATCCATCGTCATTAGGTGGCTCTGAACGTTACAATTCACTATCAGTTTTTCGTCCGATTCGAAAATCTTTGACTCACAGCAGAACGGCCATAAGGTGCCCGAGGCAGCAATAGACCCATGGAGACAAGTCTGCTGGAGGACGATGTATTGAATCGGTAGGCAATTTGAGTGATCCATCGTCATTAGGTGGCCCCTGAACGTTACAATTCACTATCAGTTTTTCGTCCCATTCGATAATCTAGACTCACAGCAGAACGGCCATAAGGTGCCCGAGGCAGCAATAGACCCATGAAGACAAGTCTGCTGGAGAACGATGTATTGAATCGGGACGCAATTTGAGTGTTCCATCGTCATTAGGAGGCCCTGAATGTTACAATTAACTATCAGTTTTTCGTCCCATTCGATAATCTAGACTCACGGCAGAACGACAATAAGGTGCCCGAGGCAGCAATAGACCTATGGAGACAAGTCTGCTGGAGGACGAGGAATTGAATCGGGACGGAATTTGAGTGTTCCATCGTCATTAGAAGGCCCTGAACGTTACAATTCACTATCAGTTTTTCATCCGATTCGAAAATCTTTGACTCACAGCAGAACGGCCATAAGGTGCCGGAGGCAGCAATAGACCCATGGAGACAAGTCTGCTGGAGGACGATGTATTAAATCGGGACGCAATTTGAGTGATCCATCGTCATTAGGTGGCCCTGAACGTTACAATTCACTATCAGTTTTTCGTCCGATTCGAAAATCTTTGACTCACAGCAGAACGGCCATAAGGTGCCCGAGGCAGCAATAGACCCATTGAGACAAGTCTGCTGGAGGACGATGTATTGAATCGGGACGCAATTTGAGTGTTCCGTCGTCATTAGGTGGCCCTGAAAGTTACAATTCCCTATCAGTTTTTCGTCCGATTCGAAAATCTTTGACTCACAGCAGAACGGCCATAAGGTGCCCGAGGCAGCAATAGACCAATGGAGACAAGTCTGCTGGAGGACGATGGATTGAATCGGGACGCAATTTGAGTGTTCCATCGTCATTAGGAGGCCCTGAATGTTACAATTAACTATCAGTTTTTCGTCCCATTCGATAATCGAGACTCACGGGAGAACGACCATAAGGTGCCCGAGGCAGCAATAGACCCATGGAGACAAGTCTGCTGGAGGACGAGGTATTGAATCGGGACGCAATATGAGTGTTCCATCGTCATTAGGAGGCCCTGAACGTTACAATTCACTATCAGTTTTTCGTCCGATTCGAAAATCTTTGACTCACAGCAGAACGGCCATAAGGTGCCCGAGGTGTTCCATGGAGTCAAGTCGGCTGGAGGACGATGTATTCAATCGGGACGAAATTTGTGTGGTCCATCGTCATTAGGTGGCCCTGAATGTTACAATTCACTATCAGTTTTTCGTCCGATTCGAAAATCTTTGACTCACAGCATAACGGCCATAAGGTGCCCGGGGGAGCAATAGACCCATGGAGACAAGTGGGCTAGAGGACGATGTATTGAATCGGGACGCAATTTGCGTGATCCATCGTCATTAGGTGGCCCTGAAAGCTACAATTCACTATCAGTTTTTCGTCCGATTCGAAAATCTTTGACTCACAGCAGAACGGCCATGAGGTGCCCGAGGCAGCAATAGACCCATGGAGACAAGTCTGCTGGAGGACGTATTGAATCGGGACGCAATTTGAGTGTTCCATCGTCATTAGGAGGCCCTGAATGTTACAATTAACTATCAGTTTTTCGTCCCATTCGATAATCTAGACTCACGGGAGAACGACCATAAGGTGCCCGAGGCAGCAATAGACTCATGGAGACATGTCGGCTGGAGGATGATGTATTGAATCGGGACGCAATTTGAGTGATCCATCGTCATTAGGTGGCCCTAAAAGTTACAATTCACTATCAGTTTTTCGTCCGATTCGAAAATCTTTGACTCACAGCTGAACGGCCATAAGGTGCCCGAGGCAGCAATAGACCCATGGAGACAAGTCTGCTGGAGGAGGATGTATTGAATCGGGACGCAATTTGAGTGATCCATCGTCATTAGGTGGCCCTGAAAGTTACAATTCCCTATCAGTTTTTCGTCCGATTCGAAAATCTTTGACTCACAGCAGAACGGCCATATGGTGCCCGAGGCAGCAATAGACCAATGGAGACAAGTCTGCTGGAGGATGATGGATTGAATCGGGACGCAATTTGAGTGTTCCATCGTCATTAGGAGGCCCTAAATGTTACAATTAACTATCAGTTTTTCGTCCCATTCGATAATCTAGACTCACGGGAGAACGACCATAAGGTACCCGAGGCAGCAATAGACCCATGGAGACAAGTCTGCTGGAGGACGAGGTATTGAATCGGGACGCAATTTGAGTGTTCCATCGTCATTAGTAGGCCCTGAACGTTACAATTCACTATCAGTTTTTCGTCCGATTCGAAAATCTTTGACTCACAGCAGAACGGCCATAAGGTGACCGAGGCAGCAATAGACCAATGGAGACAAGTCTCCTGGAAGACGATGTATTGAATCGGGACGCAATTTGAGTGATCCATCGTCATTAGGTGCCCCTGAACGTTACAATTCACTATCAGTTTTTCGTCCGATTCGAAAATCTTTGACTCACAGCAGAACGGCCATAAGGTGCCGAGGCAGCAATAGACCAATGGAGACAAGTCTGCTGGAGGACGATGGATTGAATCGGGACGCAATTTGAGTGTTCCATCGTCATTAGGAGGCCCTGAATGTTACAATTAACTATCAGTTTTTCGTCCCATTCGATAATCTAGACTCACGGGAGAACGACCATAAGGTGCCCGAGGCAGCAATAGACCCATGGAGACAAGTCTGCTGGAGGGCGAGGTATTGAATCGGGACGCAATTTGAGTGTTCCATCGTCATTAGGAGGCCCTGAACGTTACAATTCACTATCAGTTTTTCGTCCGATTCGATAATCTTTGACTCACAGCAGAACGGCCATAAGGTGCCCAAGGTGTTCCATGGAGTCAAGTCGGCTGGAGGACGATGTATTCAATCGGGACGCAATTTGTGTGGTCCATCGTCATTAGGTGGCCCTGAATGTTACAATTCACTATCAGTTTTTCGTCCGATTCGAAAATCTTTGACTCACAGCATAACGGCCATAAGGTGCCCGGGGGAGCAATAGACCCATGGAGACAAGTCGGCTGGAGGACGATGTATTGAATCGGGACGCAATTTGCGTGATCCATCGTCATTAGGTGGCCCTGAAAGCTACAATTCACTATCAGTTTTTCGTCCGATTCGAAAATCTTTGACTCACAGCAGAACGGCCATGAGGTGCCCGAGGCAGCAATAGACCCATGGAGACAAGTCTGCTGGAGGACGTATTGAATCGGGACGCAATTTGAGTGTTCCATCGTCATTAGGAGGCCCTGAATGTTACAATTAACTATCAGTTTTTCGTCCCATTCGATAATCTAGACTCACGGGAGAACGACCATAAGGTGCCCGAGGCAGCAATAGACTCATGGAGACATGTCGGCTGGAGGATGATGTATTGAATCGGGACGCAATTTGAGTGATCCATAGTCATTAGGTGGCCCTAAAAGTTACAATTCACTATCAGTTTTTCGTCCGATTCGAAAATCTTTGACTCACAGCAGAACGGCCATAAGGTGCCCGAGGCAGCAATAGACCCATGGAGACAAGTCTGCTGGAGGAGGATGTATTGAATCGGGACGCAATTTGAGTGATCCATCGTCATTAGGTGGCCCTGAAAGTTACAATTCCCTATCAGTTTTTCGTCCGATTCGAAAATCTTTGACTCACAGCAGAACGGCCATAAGGTGCCCGAGGTAGCAATAGACCAAAGGAGACAAGTCTGCTGGAGGACGATGGATTGAATCGGGACGCAATTTGAGTGTTCCATCGTCATTAGGAGGCCCTAAATGTTACAATTAACTATCAGTTTTTCGTCCCATTCGATAATCTAGACTCACGGGAGAACGACCATAAGGTGCCCGAGGCAGCAATAGACCAATGGAGACAAGTCTCCTGGAGGACGATGTATTGAATCGGGACGCAATTTGAGTGATCCATCGTCATTAGGTGCCCCTGAACGTTACAATTCACTATCAGTTTTTCGTCCGATTCGAAAATCTTTGACTCACAGCAGAACGGCCATAAGGTGCCCGAGGCAGCAATAGACCCATGAAGACAAGTCTGCTGGAGGACGATGTATTGAATCGGGACGCAATTTGAGTGTTCCATCGTCATTAGGAGGCCCTGAATGTTACAATTAACTATCAGTTTTTCGTCCCATTCGATAATGTAGACTCACAGCAGAACGGCCATAAGGTGCCCGAGGCAGCAATAGACCCATGGAGTCAAGTCGGCTGGAGGACGATGTATTGAATCGGGACGCAATTTGTGTGGTCCATCGTCATTAGGTGGCCCTGAATGTTACAATTCACTATCAGTTTTTCGTCCGATTCGAAAATCTTTGACTCACAGCATAACGGCCATAAGGTGCCCGGGGGAGCAATAGACCCATGGAGACAAGTCGGCTGGAGGACGATGTATTGAATCGGGACGCAATTTGCGTGATCCATCGTCATTAGGTGGCCCTGAAAGCTACAATTCACTATCAGTTTTTTGTCCGATTCGAAAATCTTTGACTCACAGCAGAACGGCCATGAGGTGCCCGCGGCAGCTATAGACCCATGGAGACAAGTCTGCTGGAGGACGTATTGAATCGGGACGCAGTTTGAGTGTTCCATCGTCATTAGGAGGCCCTGAAAGTTCCAATTAACTATCAGTTTTTCGTCCCATTCGATAATCTAGACTCACGGGAGAACGACCATAAGGTGCCCGAGGCAGCAATAGACTCATGGAGACATGTCGGCTGGAGGATGATGTATTGAATCGGGACGCTATTTGAGTGATCCATCGTCATTAGGTGGCCCTAAAAGTTACAATTCACTATCAGTTTTTCGTCCGATTCGAAAATCTTTGACTCACAGCACAACGGCCATAAGGTGCCCGAGGCAGCAATAGACCCATGGAGAAAAGTCTGCTGGAGGAGGATGTATTGAATCGGGACGCAATTTGAGTGATCCATCGTCATTTGGTGGCCCTGAACGTTACAATTCACTATCAGTTTATCGTCCGATTCCAAAATCTTTGACTCACAGCAGAACGGCCATAGGGTGCCCGAGGTAGCAATAGACCCATGAAGACAAGTCGGCTGGAGGACGATGTATTGAATCGGGACGCAATTTGAGTGATCCATCGTCATTAGGAGGCCCTGAATGTTACAATTCCCTATCAGTTTTTCATCCCATTCGATAATCTAGACTCACGGGAGAACGACCATAAGGTGCCCGAGGCAGCAATAGACTCATGGAGACAAGTCTGCTGGAGGACGATGTATTGAATCGGGACGCAATTTCAGTGATCCATCGTCATTGGGTGGCCCTGAACGTTACAATTCACTATCAGTTTTTCGTCCGATTCGAAAATCTTTGACTCACAGCAGAACGGCCATAAGGTGCCCGAGGCAGCAATAGACCCATGGAGACAATTCTGCTGGAGGAGGATGTATTGAATCGGGACGCAATTTGAGTGATCCATCGTCATTAGGTGGCCCTGAACGTTACAATTCACTATCAGTTTTTCGTCCGATTCGAAAACCTTTGACTCACAGCAGAACGACCATAAGGTGCCCGGGGGAGCAATAGACCCATGGAGACAAGTCGGCTGGAGGACGATGTATTGAATCGGGACGCAATTTGCGTGATCCATCGTCATTAGGTGGCCCTGAAAGCTACAATTCACTATCAGTTTTTCGTCTGTTTCGAAAATCTTTGACTCACAGCAGAACGGCCATGAGGTGCCCGAGGCAGCAATAGACCCATGGAGACAAGTCTGCTGGAGGACTTATTGAATCTGGACGCAATTAGAGTGTTCCATCGTCATTAGGAGGCCCTGAATGTTACAATTAACTATCAGTTTTTCGTCCCATTCGATAATCTAGACTCACGGGAGAACGACCATAAGGTGCCCGAGGCAGCAATAGACTCATGGAGACAAGTCGGCTGGAGGATGATGTATTGAATCGGGACGCAATTTGAGTGATCCATCGTCATTAGGTGGCCCTAAAAGTTACAACTCACTATCAGATTTTCGTCCGATTCGAAAATCTTTGACTCACAGCAGAACGACCATAAGGTGCCCGAGGCAGCAATAGACCCATGGAGACAAGTCTGCTGGAGGACGATGTATTGAATCGGGACGCAATTTGAGTGTTCCATCGTCATTAGGAGGCCCTGAATGTTACAATTAACTATCAGTTTTTCGTCCCATTCGATAATCTAGACTCACAGCAGAATGGCCATAAGGTGCCCGAGGCAGAAATAGACCCATGGAGTCCAGTCGGCTGGAGGACGATGTATTGAATCGGGACGCAATTTGTGTGGTCCATCGTCATTAGGAGGCCCTGAATGTTACAATTAACTATCAGTTTTTCGTCCCATTCGATAATCTAGACCCACAGCAGAACGGCCATAAGGTGCCCGAGGCAGCAATAGACCCATGGAGTCAAGTCGGCTGGAGGACGATGTATTGAATCGGGACGCAATTTGTGTGGTCCATCGTCATTAGGTAGCCATGAATGTTACAATTCACTATCATTTTTTCGTCCGATTTGAAAATCTTAGACACAGCATAACGGCCATAAGGTGCCCGAGGGAGCAATAGACCCATGGAGACAAGTCGGCTGGAAGACGATGTATTGAATCGGGACGCAATTTGAGTGATCCATCGTCATTAGGTGGCCCTGAAAGTTACAATTCACTATCAGTTTTTCGTCCGATTCGAAAATCTTTGACTCACAGCAGAACGGCCATAAGGTGCCCGAGGCAGCAATAGACTCTTGGAGACAAGTCTGCTGGAGGACGATGTATTGAATCGGGACGCAATTTGAGTGATCCATCGTCATTAGTTGGCCCTGAAAGTTACAATTCCCTATCAGTTTTTCGTCCGATTCGAAAATCTTTGACTCACAGCAGAACGGCCATAAGGTGCCCGAGGCAGCAATAGACCAATGGAGACAAGTCTGCTGGAGGACGATGGATTGAATCGGGACGCAATTTGAGTGTTCCATCGTCATTAGGGGGCCCTAAATGTTACAATTAACTATCAGTTTTCGTCCCATTCGATAATCTAGACTCACGGGAGAACGACCATAAGGTGCCCGAGGCAGCAATAGACCCATGGAGGCAAGTCTGCTGGAGGACGAGGTATTGAATCGGGACGCAATTTGAGTGTTCCATCGTCATTAGGAGGCCTTGAACGTTACAATTCACAATCAGTTTTTCGTCCGATTCGAAAATCTTTGACTCACAGCAGAACGGCCATAAGGTGCCCGAGGCAGCAACAGACCAATGGAGACAAGTCAGCTGGAGGACGATGTATTGAATCGGGACGCAATTTGAGTGATCCATCGTCATTAGGTGCCCCTGAACGTTACAATTCACTATCAGTTTTTCGTCCGATTCGAAAATCTTTGACTCACAGCAGAACGGCCATAAGGTGCCCGAGGCAGCATAAGACCCATGAAGACAAGTCTGCTGGAGGACGATGTATTGAATCGGGACGCAATTTGAGTGATCCATCGTCATTAGGTGGCCCTGAACGTTACAATTCACTATCAGTTTATCGTCCGATTCGAAAATCTTTGACTCACAGCAGAACGGCCATAGGGTGCCCGAGGTAGCAATAGACCCATGAAGACAAGACGGCTGGAGGACGATGTATTGAATCGGGACGCAATTTGAGTGATCCATCGTCATTAGGTGACCCTGAATGTTACAATTCCCTATCAGTTTTTCATCCCATTCGATAATCTAGACTCACGGGAGTACGACCATAAGGTGCCCGAGGCAGAATAGACTCATGGAGACAAGTCGGCTGGAGGATGATGTATTGAATCGGGACGCAATTTGAGTGATCCATCGTCATTAGGTGGCCCTAAAAGTTGCAACTCACTATCAGTTTTTCGTCCGATTCGAAAATCTTTGACTCACAGCAGAACGGCCATAAGGTGCCCGAGGCAGCAATAGACCCATGGAGACAAGTCTGCTGGAGGACGATGTATTGAATCGGGACGCAATTTGAGTGTTCCATCGTCATTAGGAGGCCCTGAACGTTACAATTCACTATCAGTTTTTCGTCCCATTCGAAAATCTTTGACTCACAGCAGAACGACCATAAGGTGCCCGAGGCCGCAATAGACCCATGGAGACAAGTCGGCTGGAGGACGATGTATTGAATCGGGACGCAATTTGAGTGATTCATCGTCATTAGGTGGCCCTGAAAGTTACAATTCCCTATCACTTTTTCGTCCGATTCGAAAATCTTTGACTCACAGCAGAACGGCCATAAGGTGCCCGAGGCAGCAATAGACCCATGGAGACAAGTCTGCTGGAGGACGATGTATTGAATCGGTACGCAATTTGAGTGATCCATCGTCATTAGGTGGCCCCTGAACGTTACAATTCACTGTCAGTTTTTCGTCCCATTCGATAATCTAGACTCACAGCAGAACGGCCATAAGGTGCCCGAGGCAGAAATAGACCCATGGAGTCCAGTCGGCTGGAGGACGATGTATTGAATCGGGACGCAATTTGTGTGGTCCATCGTCATTAGGAGGCCCTGAATGTTACAATTAACTATCAGTTTTTCGTCCCATTCGATAATCTAGACCCACAGCAGAACGGCCATAAGGTGCCCGAGGCAGCAATAGACCCATGGAGTCAAGTCGGCTGGAGGACGATGTATTGAATCGGGACGCAATTTGTGTGGTCCATCGTCATTAGGTGGCCCTGAATGTTACAATTCACTATCATTTTTTCGTCCGATTCGAAAATCTTAGACACAGCATAACGGCCATAAGGTGCCCGAGGGAGCAAAAGACCCATGGAGACAAGTCGGCTGGAAGACGATGTATTGAATCGGGACGCAATTTGAGTGATCCATCGTCATTAGGTGGCCCTGAAAGTTACAATTCACTATCAGTTTTTCGTCCGATTCGAAAATCTTTGACTCACAGCAGAACGGCCATAAGGTGCCCGAGGCAGCAATAGACTCATGGAGACAAGTCTGCTGGAGGACGATGTATTGAATCGGGACGCAATTTGAGTGTTCCATCGTCATTAGGAGGCCCTGAATGTTACAATTAACTATCAGTTTGTCGTCCCATTCGATAATCTAGACTCACGGGAGAACGACCATAAGGTGCCCGAGGCAGCAATAGACCCATGGAGACAAGTCTGCTGGAGGACGAGGTATTGAACCGGGACGCAATTTGAGTGTTCCATCGTCGTTAGGAGGCACTGAACGTTACAATTCACTATCAGTTTTTCGTCCGATTCGAAAATCTTTGACTCACAGCAGAACGGCCATAAAGTGCCCGAGGCAGCAATAGACCCATGGAGACAAGTCGGCTGAAGGACGATGTATTGAATCGGGACGCAATTTGAGTGATCCATCGTCATTAGGTGGCCCTGAAAGTTACAATTCCCTATCAGTTTTTCGTCCGATTCTAAAATCTTTGACTTACAGCAGAACGGCCATAAGGTGCCCGAGGCAGCAATAGACCCATGGAGACAAGTCTGCTGGAGGACGATGTATTGAATCGGTACGCAATTTGAGTGATCCATCGTCATTAGGTGGCCCCTGAACGTTACAATTCACTATCAGTTTTTCGTCCCATACGATAATCTAGACTCACAGCAGAACGGCCATAAGGTGCCCGAGGTAGCAATAGACCCATGGAGACAAGTCTGCTGGAGGACGATGTATTGAATCGGTACGCAATTTGAGTGATCCATCGTCATTAGGTGGCCCCTGAACGTTACAATTCACTATCAGTTTTTCGTCCCATTCGATAATCTAGACTCACGGCAGAACGACCATAAGGTGCCCGAGGCAGCAATAGACCCATGGAGACAAGTCTGCTGGAGGACGAGGTATTGAATCGGGACGCAATTTGAGTGTTCCATCGGCATTAGGAGGCCCTGAACGTTAGAATTCACTACCAGTTTTTCGTCCGATTTGAAAATCTTTACTCGCAGCAGAACGGCCATAAGGTGCCCGAGGCAGCAATTGACCCATGGAGACAAGTCTGCTGGAGGACGATGTATTGAATCGGGACGCAATTTGAGTGATCCATCGTCATTAGGTGGCCCTGAACGTTACAATTCACTATCAGTTTTTCGTCCGATTCGAAAATCTTTGACTCACAGCAGAACGGCCATAAGGTGCCCGAGGCAGCAATAGACCCATGGAGACAAGTCTGCTGGAGGACGATGTATCGAATCGGGACGCAATTTGAGTGTTCCATCGTCATTAGGAGGCCCTGAATGTTACAATTAACTATCAGTTTTTCGTCCCATTCGATAATCTAAACTCACAGCAGAATGGCCATAAGTTGCCCGAGGCAGAAATAGACCCATGGAGTCCAGTCGGCTGGAGGACGATGTATTGAATCGGGACGCAATTTGTGTGGTCCATCGTCATTAGGAGGCCCTGAATGTTACAATTACGTATCAGTTTTTCGTCCCATTCGATAATCTAGACCCACAGCAGAACGGCCATAAGGTGCCCGAGGCAGCAATAGACCCATGGAGACAAGTCTGCTGGAGGACGAGGTATTGAACCGGGACGCAATTTGAGTGTTCCATCGTCATTAGGGGGCACTGAACGTTACAATTCACTATCAGTTTTTCGTCCGATTCGAAATTCTTTGAGTCACAGCAGAACGGCCATAAGGTGCCCGAGGCAGCAATAGACCAATGGAGACAAGTCTCCTGGAGGACGATGTATTGAATCGGGACGCAATTTGCGTGTTCCATCGTCATTAGGAGGCCCTGAATGTTACAATTAACTATCAGTTTTTCGTCCCATTCGATAATGTAGACTCACAGCAGAACGGCCATAAGGTGTCCGAGGCAGCAATAGACCCATGGAGTCAAGTCGGCTGGAGGACGATGTATTGAATCGGGACGCAATTTGTGAGGTCCATCGTCATTAGGTGGCCCTGAATGTTACAATTCACTATCAGTTTTTCGTCCGATTCGAAAATCTTTGACTCACAGCATAACGGCCATAAGGTGCCCGGAGGAGCAATAGACCCATGGAGACAAGTCGGCTGGAGGACGATGTATTGAATCGGGACGCAATTTGCGTGATCCATCGTCATTAGGTGGCCCTGAAAGCTACAATTCACTATCAGTTTTTCGTCCGATTCGAAAATCTTTGACTCACAGCAGAACGGCCATGAGGTGCCCGAGGCAGCAATAGACCCATGGAGACAAGTCTGCTGGAGGACTTATTGAATCGGGAAGCAATTTGAGTGTTCCATCGTCATTAGGAGGCCCTGAATGTTACAATTAGCTATCAGTTTTTCGTCCCATTCGATAATCTAGACTCACGGGAGAACGACCATAAGGTGCCCGAGGCAGCAATAGACCCATGGAGACAAGTCTGCTGGAGGACGATGTATTGAATCGGGACGCAATTTGAGTGTTCCATCGTCATTAGGAGGCCCTGAACGTTACAATTCACTATCAGTTTTTCGTCCAATTCGAAAATCTTTGAGTCACAGCAGAACGGCCATAAGGTGCCCGAGGCAGCAATAACCCATGGAGACAAGTCTTCTGGAGGACGATGTATTGAATCGGGACGCAATTTGAGTGATCGATCGTCATTAGGTGGCTCTGACCGTTACAATTCGCTATCAGTTTTTCGTCCGATTCGAAAATCTTTGACTCACAGCAGAACGGCCATAAGGTGCCCGAGGCAGCAATAGACCCATGCAGACAAGTCTGCTGGAGGACGAGGTATTGAATCAGGACACAATTTGAGTGATCCATCGTCATTAGGAGGCCCTGAACGTTACAATTCACTATCAGTTCTTCGTCCGATTCGAAAATCTTTGACTAACAGCACAATGGCCATAAGGTGCCCGAGGCAGCAATAGACCCATGGAGACAAGTCTGCTGGAGGACGATGTATTGAATCGGGACGCAATTAGAGTGATCCATCGTCATTAGGTGGCCCTGAATATTAAAATTCGCTATCAGTTTTTCGTCCGATTCGAAAATCTTTGACTCACAGCAGAACGGCCATAAGGTGCCCGAGGCAGCAATAGACCCATCGAGACAAGTCTGCTGGAACACGATGTATTGAATCGGGACGCAATTTGAGTGTTCCATCGTCATTAGGAGGCCCTGAATGTTACAATTAACTATCAGTTTTTCGTCCCATTCGATAATCTAGACTCACAGCAGAATGGCCATAAGGTGCCCGAGGCAGAAATAGACCCATGGAGTCCAGTCGGCTGGAGGACGATGTATTGAATCGGGACGCAATTTGTGTGGTCCATCGTCATTAGGAGGCCCTGAATGTTACAATTAACTATCAGTTTTTCGTCCCATTCGATAATCTAGACCCACAGCAGAACGGCCATAAGGTGCCCGAGGCAGCAATAGACCCATGGAGTCAAGTCGGCTGGAGGACGATGTATTGAATCGGGACGCAATTTGTGTGGTCCATCGTCATTAGGTAGCCATGAATGTTACAATTCACTATCATTTTTTCGTCCGATTTGAAAATCTTAGACACAGCATAACGGCCATAAGGTGCCCGAGGGAGCAATAGACCCATGGAGACAAGTCGGCTGGAAGACGATGTATTGAATCGGGACGCAATTTGAGTGATCCATCGTCATTAGGTGGCCCTGAAAGTTACAATTCACTATCAGTTTTTCGTCCGATTCGAAAATCTTTGACTCACAGCAGAACGGCCATAAGGTGCCCGAGGCAGCAATAGACTCTTGGAGACAAGTCTGCTGGAGGACGATGTATTGAATCGGGACGCAATTTGAGTGATCCATCGTCATTAGTTGGCCCTGAAAGTTACAATTCCCTATCAGTTTTTCGTCCGATTCGAAAATCTTTGACTCACAGCAGAACGGCCATAAGGTGCCCGAGGCAGCAATAGACCAATGGAGACAAGTCTGCTGGAGGACGATGGATTGAATCGGGACGCAATTTGAGTGTTCCATCGTCATTAGGGGGCCCTAAATGTTACAATTAACTATCAGTTTTCGTCCCATTCGATAATCTAGACTCACGGGAGAACGACCATAAGGTGCCCGAGGCAGCAATAGACCCATGGAGGCAAGTCTGCTGGAGGACGAGGTATTGAATCGGGACGCAATTTGAGTGTTCCATCGTCATTAGGAGGCCTTGAACGTTACAATTCACAATCAGTTTTTCGTCCGATTCGAAAATCTTTGACTCACAGCAGAACGGCCATAAGGTGCCCGAGGCAGCAACAGACCAATGGAGACAAGTCAGCTGGAGGACGATGTATTGAATCGGGACGCAATTTGAGTGATCCATCGTCATTAGGTGCCCCTGAACGTTACAATTCACTATCAGTTTTTCGTCCGATTCGAAAATCTTTGACTCACAGCAGAACGGCCATAAGGTGCCCGAGGCAGCATAAGACCCATGAAGACAAGTCTGCTGGAGGACGATGTATTGAATCGGGACGCAATTTGAGTGATCCATCGTCATTAGGTGGCCCTGAACGTTACAATTCACTATCAGTTTATCGTCCGATTCGAAAATCTTTGACTCACAGCAGAACGGCCATAGGGTGCCCGAGGTAGCAATAGACCCATGAAGACAAGACGGCTGGAGGACGATGTATTGAATCGGGACGCAATTTGAGTGATCCATCGTCATTAGGTGACCCTGAATGTTACAATTCCCTATCAGTTTTTCATCCCATTCGATAATCTAGACTCACGGGAGTACGACCATAAGGTGCCCGAGGCAGAATAGACTCATGGAGACAAGTCGGCTGGAGGATGATGTATTGAATCGGGACGCAATTTGAGTGATCCATCGTCATTAGGTGGCCCTAAAAGTTGCAACTCACTATCAGTTTTTCGTCCGATTCGAAAATCTTTGACTCACAGCAGAACGGCCATAAGGTGCCCGAGGCAGCAATAGACCCATGGAGACAAGTCTGCTGGAGGACGATGTATTGAATCGGGACGCAATTTGAGTGTTCCATCGTCATTAGGAGGCCCTGAACGTTACAATTCACTATCAGTTTTTCGTCCCATTCGAAAATCTTTGACTCACAGCAGAACGACCATAAGGTGCCCGAGGCCGCAATAGACCCATGGAGACAAGTCGGCTGGAGGACGATGTATTGAATCGGGACGCAATTTGAGTGATTCATCGTCATTAGGTGGCCCTGAAAGTTACAATTCCCTATCACTTTTTCGTCCGATTCGAAAATCTTTGACTCACAGCAGAACGGCCATAAGGTGCCCGAGGCAGCAATAGACCCATGGAGACAAGTCTGCTGGAGGACGATGTATTGAATCGGTACGCAATTTGAGTGATCCATCGTCATTAGGTGGCCCCTGAACGTTACAATTCACTGTCAGTTTTTCGTCCCATTCGATAATCTAGACTCACAGCAGAACGGCCATAAGGTGCCCGAGGCAGAAATAGACCCATGGAGTCCAGTCGGCTGGAGGACGATGTATTGAATCGGGACGCAATTTGTGTGGTCCATCGTCATTAGGAGGCCCTGAATGTTACAATTAACTATCAGTTTTTCGTCCCATTCGATAATCTAGACCCACAGCAGAACGGCCATAAGGTGCCCGAGGCAGCAATAGACCCATGGAGTCAAGTCGGCTGGAGGACGATGTATTGAATCGGGACGCAATTTGTGTGGTCCATCGTCATTAGGTGGCCCTGAATGTTACAATTCACTATCATTTTTTCGTCCGATTCGAAAATCTTAGACACAGCATAACGGCCATAAGGTGCCCGAGGGAGCAAAAGACCCATGGAGACAAGTCGGCTGGAAGACGATGTATTGAATCGGGACGCAATTTGAGTGATCCATCGTCATTAGGTGGCCCTGAAAGTTACAATTCACTATCAGTTTTTCGTCCGATTCGAAAATCTTTGACTCACAGCAGAACGGCCATAAGGTGCCCGAGGCAGCAATAGACTCATGGAGACAAGTCTGCTGGAGGACGATGTATTGAATCGGGACGCAATTTGAGTGTTCCATCGTCATTAGGAGGCCCTGAATGTTACAATTAACTATCAGTTTGTCGTCCCATTCGATAATCTAGACTCACGGGAGAACGACCATAAGGTGCCCGAGGCAGCAATAGACCCATGGAGACAAGTCTGCTGGAGGACGAGGTATTGAACCGGGACGCAATTTGAGTGTTCCATCGTCGTTAGGAGGCACTGAACGTTACAATTCACTATCAGTTTTTCGTCCGATTCGAAAATCTTTGACTCACAGCAGAACGGCCATAAAGTGCCCGAGGCAGCAATAGACCCATGGAGACAAGTCGGCTGAAGGACGATGTATTGAATCGGGACGCAATTTGAGTGATCCATCGTCATTAGGTGGCCCTGAAAGTTACAATTCCCTATCAGTTTTTCGTCCGATTCTAAAATCTTTGACTTACAGCAGAACGGCCATAAGGTGCCCGAGGCAGCAATAGACCCATGGAGACAAGTCTGCTGGAGGACGATGTATTGAATCGGTACGCAATTTGAGTGATCCATCGTCATTAGGTGGCCCCTGAACGTTACAATTCACTATCAGTTTTTCGTCCCATACGATAATCTAGACTCACAGCAGAACGGCCATAAGGTGCCCGAGGTAGCAATAGACCCATGGAGACAAGTCTGCTGGAGGACGATGTATTGAATCGGTACGCAATTTGAGTGATCCATCGTCATTAGGTGGCCCCTGAACGTTACAATTCACTATCAGTTTTTCGTCCCATTCGATAATCTAGACTCACGGCAGAACGACCATAAGGTGCCCGAGGCAGCAATAGACCCATGGAGACAAGTCTGCTGGAGGACGAGGTATTGAATCGGGACGCAATTTGAGTGTTCCATCGGCATTAGGAGGCCCTGAACGTTAGAATTCACTACCAGTTTTTCGTCCGATTTGAAAATCTTTACTCGCAGCAGAACGGCCATAAGGTGCCCGAGGCAGCAATTGACCCATGGAGACAAGTCTGCTGGAGGACGATGTATTGAATCGGGACGCAATTTGAGTGATCCATCGTCATTAGGTGGCCCTGAACGTTACAATTCACTATCAGTTTTTCGTCCGATTCGAAAATCTTTGACTCACAGCAGAACGGCCATAAGGTGCCCGAGGCAGCAATAGACCCATGGAGACAAGTCTGCTGGAGGACGATGTATCGAATCGGGACGCAATTTGAGTGTTCCATCGTCATTAGGAGGCCCTGAATGTTACAATTAACTATCAGTTTTTCGTCCCATTCGATAATCTAAACTCACAGCAGAATGGCCATAAGTTGCCCGAGGCAGAAATAGACCCATGGAGTCCAGTCGGCTGGAGGACGATGTATTGAATCGGGACGCAATTTGTGTGGTCCATCGTCATTAGGAGGCCCTGAATGTTACAATTACGTATCAGTTTTTCGTCCCATTCGATAATCTAGACCCACAGCAGAACGGCCATAAGGTGCCCGAGGCAGCAATAGACCCATGGAGACAAGTCTGCTGGAGGACGAGGTATTGAACCGGGACGCAATTTGAGTGTTCCATCGTCATTAGGGGGCACTGAACGTTACAATTCACTATCAGTTTTTCGTCCGATTCGAAATTCTTTGAGTCACAGCAGAACGGCCATAAGGTGCCCGAGGCAGCAATAGACCAATGGAGACAAGTCTCCTGGAGGACGATGTATTGAATCGGGACGCAATTTGCGTGTTCCATCGTCATTAGGAGGCCCTGAATGTTACAATTAACTATCAGTTTTTCGTCCCATTCGATAATGTAGACTCACAGCAGAACGGCCATAAGGTGTCCGAGGCAGCAATAGACCCATGGAGTCAAGTCGGCTGGAGGACGATGTATTGAATCGGGACGCAATTTGTGAGGTCCATCGTCATTAGGTGGCCCTGAATGTTACAATTCACTATCAGTTTTTCGTCCGATTCGAAAATCTTTGACTCACAGCATAACGGCCATAAGGTGCCCGGAGGAGCAATAGACCCATGGAGACAAGTCGGCTGGAGGACGATGTATTGAATCGGGACGCAATTTGCGTGATCCATCGTCATTAGGTGGCCCTGAAAGCTACAATTCACTATCAGTTTTTCGTCCGATTCGAAAATCTTTGACTCACAGCAGAACGGCCATGAGGTGCCCGAGGCAGCAATAGACCCATGGAGACAAGTCTGCTGGAGGACTTATTGAATCGGGAAGCAATTTGAGTGTTCCATCGTCATTAGGAGGCCCTGAATGTTACAATTAGCTATCAGTTTTTCGTCCCATTCGATAATCTAGACTCACGGGAGAACGACCATAAGGTGCCCGAGGCAGCAATAGACCCATGGAGACAAGTCTGCTGGAGGACGATGTATTGAATCGGGACGCAATTTGAGTGTTCCATCGTCATTAGGAGGCCCTGAACGTTACAATTCACTATCAGTTTTTCGTCCAATTCGAAAATCTTTGAGTCACAGCAGAACGGCCATAAGGTGCCCGAGGCAGCAATAACCCATGGAGACAAGTCTTCTGGAGGACGATGTATTGAATCGGGACGCAATTTGAGTGATCGATCGTCATTAGGTGGCTCTGACCGTTACAATTCGCTATCAGTTTTTCGTCCGATTCGAAAATCTTTGACTCACAGCAGAACGGCCATAAGGTGCCCGAGGCAGCAATAGACCCATGCAGACAAGTCTGCTGGAGGACGAGGTATTGAATCAGGACACAATTTGAGTGATCCATCGTCATTAGGAGGCCCTGAACGTTACAATTCACTATCAGTTCTTCGTCCGATTCGAAAATCTTTGACTAACAGCACAATGGCCATAAGGTGCCCGAGGCAGCAATAGACCCATGGAGACAAGTCTGCTGGAGGACGATGTATTGAATCGGGACGCAATTAGAGTGATCCATCGTCATTAGGTGGCCCTGAATATTAAAATTCGCTATCAGTTTTTCGTCCGATTCGAAAATCTTTGACTCACAGCAGAACGGCCATAAGGTGCCCGAGGCAGCAATAGACCCATCGAGACAAGTCTGCTGGAACACGATGTATTGAATCGGGACGCAATTTGAGTGTTCCATCGTCAATAGGAGAACATGAATGTTACAATTAACTATCAGTTATTCGTCCGATTCGAAAATCTTTGACTCACAGCAGAACGGCCATAAGGTGCCCGAGGCAGCAATAGACCAATGGAGACAAGTCTGCTGGAGGACTATGGATTGAATCGGAACGCAATTTGAGTGTTCCATCGTCATTAGGAGGCCCTGAATGTTACAATTAACTATCAGTTTGTCGTCCCATTCGATAATCTAGACTCACGGGAGAACGACCATAAGGTGCCCGAGGCAGCAATAGACCCATGGAGACAAGTCTGCTGGAGGACGAGGTATTGAACCGGGACGCAATTTGAGTGTTCCATCGTCATTAGGAGGCACTGAACGTTACAATTCACTATCAGTTTTTCGTCCGATTCGAAAATCTTTGACTCACAGCAGAACGGCCATAAGGTGCCCGAGGCAGCAATAGACCAATGGAGACAAGTCTCCTGGAGGACGATGTATTGAATCGGGACGCAATTTGAGTGTTCCATCGTCATTAGGAGGCCCTGAATGTTACAATTAACTATCAGTTTTTCGTCCCATTCGATAATGTAGACTCACAGCAGAATGGCCATAAGGTGTCCGAGGCAGCAATAGACCCATGGAGTCAAGTCGGCTGGAGGACGATGTATTGAATCGGGACGCAATTTGTGTGGTCCATCGTCATTAGGTGGCCCTGAATATTACAATTCACTATCAGTTTTTCGTCCGATTCGAAAATCTTTGACTCACAGCATAACTACCATAAGGTGCCCGGAGGAGCAATAGACCCATGGAGACAAGTCGGCTGGAGGACGATGTATTGAATCGGGACGCAATTAGCGTGATCCATCGTCATTAGGTGGCCCTGAAAGCTACAATTCACTATCAGTTTTTCGTCCGATTCGAAAATCTTTGACTCACAGCAGAACGGCCATGAGGTGCCCGAGGCAGCAATAGACCCATGGAGACAAGTCTGCTGGAGGACTTATTGAATCGGGACGCAATTTGAGTGTTCCATCGCATTAGGAGGCCCTGAATGTTACAATTAGCTATCAGTTTTTCGTCCCATTCGATAATCTAGACTCACGGGAGAACGACCATAAGGTACCCGAGGCAGCAATAGACTCATGGAGACAAGTCGGCTGGAGGATGATGTATTGAATCGGGACGCAATTTCAGTGATCCATCGACATTAGGTGGCCCTAAAAGTTACAATTCACTATCAGTTTTTCGTCCGATTCGAAAATCTTTGACTCACAGCAAAACGGCCCTAAGGTGCCCGAGGCAGCAATAGACCCATGGAGACACGTCTACTGGAGGACGATGTATAGAATCGGGACGCAATTTGAGTGATCCATCGTCATTAGGTGGCCCTGAACGTGACAATTCACTATCAGTTTTTCGTCCCATTCGATAATCTAGACTCACAGCAGAACGGCCATAGTGTGCCCGAGGCAGCAATAGACCCATGGAGTCAAGTTGGCTGGAGGACGATGTATTGTATCGGGACGCAATTTGTGTGGTTCATCGTCAATAGGTGGCCTTGAATGTTACAATTCACTATCAGTTTTTCGGCCGATTCGAAAATCTTTGACTCACAGCAGAACGGCCATAAGGTGCCCGAGGCAGCAATAGACCCATGGAGACAAGTCTGCTGGAGGACGATGTATTGAATCGGGACGCAATTTGAGTGTTCCATCGTCATTAGGAGGCCCTGAACGTTACAATTCACTATCAGTTTTTCGTCCACTTCGAAAATCTTTGAATCACAGCAGAACGGCCATAAGGTGCCCGAGGCAGCAATAACCCATGGAGACAAGTCTTCTGGAGGACGATGTATTGAATCGGGACGCAATTTGAGTGATCGATCGTCATTAGGTGGCTCTGACCGTTACAATTCGCTATCAGTTTTTCGTCCGATTCGAAAATCTTTGACTCACAGCAGAACGGCCATAAGGTGCCCGAGGCAGCAATAGGCCCATGCAGACAAGTCTGCTGGAGGACGAGGTATTGAATCAGGACGCAATTTGAGTGATCCATCGTCATTAGGAGGTCCTGAACGTTACAATTCACTATCAGTTTTTCGTCCGATTCGAAAATCTTTGACTAACAGCACAATGGCCATAAGGTGCCCGAGGCAGCAATAGACCCATGGAGACAAGTCTGCTGGAGGACGAAGTATTGAATCGGGACGCAATTTGAGTTATCCATCGTCATTAGGTGGCCATGAACGTTACAATTCACCATCAGTTTTTTTTCCGATTCGAAAATCTTTGACTCACTGCAGAACGGCCATAAGGTGCCCGAGGCAGCAATAGACCCATGGAGACAAGTCTGCTGGAGGACGATGTATTGAATCGGGACGCAATTTGAGTGTTCCATCGTCATTAGGTGGCCCTGAAAGTTACAACTCCCTATCAGTTTTTCGTCCGATTCGAAAATCTTTGACTCACAGCAGAACGGCCATAAGGTGCCCGAGGCAGCAATAGACCAATGGAGACAAGTCTGCTGGAGGACGATGGATTGAATCGGAACGCAATTTGAGTGTTCCATCGTCATTAGGAGGCCCTGAATGTTACAATTAACTATCAGTTTTTCGTCCCATTCGATAATCTAGACTCACGGGAGAACGACCATAAGGTGCCCGAGGCAGCAATAGACCCATGGAGACAAGTCTGCTGGAGGACGAGGTATTGAACCGGGACGCAATTTGAGTGTTCCATCGTCATTAGGAGGCACTGAACGTTACAATTCACTATCAGTTTTTCGTACGATTCGAAAATCTTTGACTCACAGCAGAACGGCCATAAGGTGCCCGAGGCAACAATAGACCCATGGAGACAAGTCTGCTGGAGGACGATGTATTGAATCGGGACGCAATTTGAGTTATCCATCGTCATTAGGTGGCCATGAACGTTTCAATTCAATATCAGTTTTTTGTCCGATTAGAAAATCTTTGACTCACTGCAGTACGGCCATAAGGTGCCCGAGGCAGCAATAGACCAATGGAGACAAGTCTCCTGGAGGACGATGTATTGAATCGGGACGCAATTTGAGTGTTCCATCGTCATTAGGAGGCCCTGAATGTTACAATTAACTATCAGTTTTTCGTCCCATTCGATAATGTAGACTCACAGCAGAACGGCCATAAGGTGCCCGAGGCAGCAATAGACCCATGGAGTCAAGTCGACTGGAGGACGATGTATTGAACCGGGACGCAATTTGTGTGGTCCATCGTCATTAGGTGGCCCTGAATGTTACAATTCACTATCAGTTTTTCGTCCGATTCGAAAATCTTTGAGTCACAGCAGAACGGCCATAAGGTGCCCGAGGCAGCAATAGACCCATGGAGACAGGTCGGCTGGGAGATGATGTATTGAATCGGGACGCAATTTGAGTGATCCATCGTCATTAGGTGGCCCTAAAAGTTACAATTCACTATCAGTTTTTCGTCCGATTCGAATATCTTTGACTCACAGCAAAACGGCCATAAGTTGCCCGAGGCAGCAATAGACCAATGGAGACAAATCTGCTGGAGGTCGATGTATTGAATCGGGACGCAATTTGAGTGTTCCATCGTCATTAGGTGGCCCTGAAAGTTACAACTCCCTATCAGTTATTCGTCCGATTCGAAAATCTTTGACTCACAGCAGAACGGCCATAAGGTGCCCGAGGCAGCAATAGACCAATGGAGACAAGTCTGCTGGAGGACGATGTATTGAATCGGATCGCAATTTGAGTGTTCCATCGTCATTAGGAGGCGCTGAATGTTACAATTAACTATCAGTTTGTCGTCCCATTCGATAATCTAGACTCATGGGAGAACGACCATAAGGTGCCCGAGGCAGCAATAGACCCATGGAGACAAGTCTGCTGGAGGACGAGGTATTGAACCGGGACGCAATTTGAGTGTTCCATCGTCATTAGGAGGCACTGAACGTTACAATTCACTATCAGTTTTTCGTCCGATTCGAAAATCTTTGACTCACAGCAGAACGGCCATAAGGTGCCCGTGGCAGCAATAGACCAATGGAGACAAGTCTCCTGGAGGACGATGTATTGAATCGGGACGCAATTTGAGTGTTCCATCGTCATTAGGAGGCCCTGAATGTTACAATTAACTATCAGTTTTTCGTCCCATTCGATAATGTAGACTCACAGCAGAACAGCCATAAGGTGTCCGAGGCAGCAATAGACCCATGGAGTCAAGTCGGCTGGAGGACGATGTATTGAATCGGGACGCAATTTGCGTGATCCATCGTCATTAGGTGGCCCTGAAAGCTACAATTCACTATCAGTTTTTCGTCCGATTCGAAAATCTTTGACTCACAGCATAACGGCCATAAGGTGCCCGGGGAAGCAATAGACCCATGGAGACAAGTCGGCTGGAGGACGATGTATTGAATCGGGACGCAATTTGCGTGATCCATCGTCATTAGGTGGCCCTGAAAGCTACAATTCACTATCAGTTTTTCGTCCGATTCGAAAATCTTTGACTCACAGCAGAACGGCCATGAGGTGCCCGAGGCAGCAATAGACCCATGGAGACAAGTCTGCTGGAGGACTTATTGAATCGGGACGCAATTTGAGTGTTCCATCGTCATTAGGAGGCCCTGAATGTTACAATTAACTATCAGTTTTTCGTCCCATTCGATAATCTAGACTCACGGGAGAACGACCATAAGGTGCCCGAGGCAGCAATAGACCCATGGAGTCAAGTTGGCTGGAGGACGATGTATTGTATCGGGACGCCATTTTGTGTGGTTCATCGTCAATAGGTGGCCCTGAATGTTACAATTCACTATCAGTTTTTCGGCCGATTCGAAAATCTTTGACTCACAGCAGAACGGCCATAAGGTGCCCGAGGCAGCAATAGACCCATGGAGACAAGTCTGCTGGAGGACGATGTATTGAATCGGGACGCAATTTGAGTGTTCCATCGTCATTAGGAGGCCCTGAACGTTACAATTCACTATCAGTTTTTCGTCCAATTCGAAAATCTTTGAGTCACAGCAGAACGGCCATAAGGTGCCCGAGGCAGCAATAACCCATGGAGACAAGTCTTCTGGAGGACGATGTATTGAATCGGGACGCAATTTGAGTGATCGATCGTCATTAGGTGGCTCTGACCGTTACAATTCGCTATCAGTTTTTCGTCCGATTCGAAAATCTTTGACTCGCAGCAGAACGGCCATAAGGTGCCCGAAGCAGCAATAGACCCATGGAGACAAGTCTGCTGGAGGACGAGGTATTGAATCAGGACGCAATTTGAGTGATCCATCGTCATTAGGAGGCCCTGAACGTGTCAATTCACTATCAGTTTTTCGTCCGATTCGAAAATCTTTGACTAACAGCACAATGGCCATAAGGTGCCCGAGGCAGCAATAGACCCATGGAGACAAGTCTGCTGGAGGACGATGTATTGAATCGGGACGCAATTAGAGTGATCCATCGTCATTAGGTGGCCATGAATGTTACAATTCACTATCAGTTTTTCGTCCGATTCGAAAATCTTTGACTCACAGCAGAACGGCCATAAGGTGCCCGAGGCAGCAATAGACCCATGGAGACAAGTCTGCTGGAGGACGATGTATTGAATCGGGTCGCAATTTGAGTGTTCCATCGTCATTAGGAGGCCCTGAATGTTACAATTAACTATCAGTTCTTCATCCCATTCGATAATCTAGACTCACAGCAGAATGGCCATAAGGTGCCTGAGGCAGAAATAGACCCATGGAGTCCAGTCGGCTGGAGGACGATGTATTGAATCGGGACGCAATTTGTGTGGTCCATCGTCATTAGGAGGCCCTGAATGTTACAATTCACTATCATTTTTTCGTCCGATTCGAAAATCTTAGACACAGCATAACGGCCATAAGGTGCCCGAGGGAGCAATAGACCCATGGAGTCCAGTCGGCTGGAAGACGATGTATTGAATCGGACGCAATTTGAGTGATCCATCGTCATTAGGTGGCCCTGAAAGTTACAATTCACTATCAGTTTTTCGTCCGATTCGAAAATCTTTGACTCACAGCAGAACGGCCATAAGGTGCCCGAGGCAGCAATAGACGGAGACAAGTCTACTGGAGGACGATGTATTGAATCGGGACGCAATTTGAGTGATCCATCGTCATTAGGTGGCCCTGAACGTTACAATTCACTATCAGTTTTTCGTCCGATTCGAAAATCTTTGACTCACAGCAGAACGGCCATAAGGTGCCCGAGGCAACAATAGACCAATGGAGACAAGTCTGCTGGAGGACGATGTATTGAATCGGGACGCAATTTGAGTGATCCCTCGTCATTAGGTGGCCATGAACGTTACAATTCACCATCAGTTTTATGTCCGATTCGAAAATCTTTGACTCACAGCAGAACGTCCATAAGGTGCCCGAGGCAGCAATAGACCCATGGAGACAAGTCTGCTGGTGGACGATGTATTGAATCGGGACGCAATTTGAGTGTTCCATCGTCATTAGGTGGCCCTGAAAGTTACAACTCCCTATCAGTTTTTCGTCCGATTCGATAATCTAGACTCACGGGAGAACGACCATAAGATGCCAGAGGCAGCAATAGACCCATGGAGACAAGTCTGCTGGAGGACGAGGTATTGAAACGGGACGCAATTTGAGTGTTCCATCGTCATTAGGAGGCACTGAACGTTACAATTCACTATCAGTTTTTCGTACGATTCGAAAATCTTTGACTCACAGCAGAACGGCCATAAGGTGCCCGAGGCAGCAATAGACTCATGGAGACAGGTCGGCTGGGAGATGATGTATTGAATCGGGACGCAATTTGAGTGATCCATCGTCATTAGGTGGCCCTAAAAGTTACAATTCACTATCAGTTTTTCGTCCGATTCGAATATCTTTGACTCACAGCAAGACGGCCATAAGGTGCCCGAGGCAGCAATAGACCCATGGAGACAAGTCTGCTGGAGGACGATGTATAGAATCGGGACGCAATTTGAGTGTTCCATCGTCATTAGGTGGCCCTGAAAGTTACAACTCCCTATCAGTTTTTCGTCCGATTCGAAAATCTTTGACTCACAGCAGAACGGCCATAAGGTGCCCGAGGCAGCAATAGACCCATGGAGACAAGTCTGCTGGAGGACGATGTATTGAATCGGGACGCAATTTGAGTGTTCCATCGCCATTAGGAGGCCCTGAACGTTACAATTCACTATCAGTTTTTCTTCCGATTCGAAAATCTTTGACTCACAGTATAACGGCCATAAGGTGCCCGAGGCAGCAATAGACCCATGGAGTCAAGTTGGCTGGAGGACGATGTATTGAATCGGGACGCAATTTGTGTGGTCCATCGTCATTAAGTGGCCCTGAATGTTACAATTCACTATCAGTTTTTCGTCCGATTCGAAAATCTTTGACTCACAGCAGAACGGCCATAAGGTGCCCGAGGCAGCAATAACCCATAGAGACAAGTCGGCTGGAGGACGATGTATTGAATCGGGACGCAATTTGAGTGATCCATCGTCATTAGGTGGCCCTGAACGTGACAATTCACTATCAGTTTTTCGTCCGATTCGATAATCTTTGACTCACAGCAGAACGGCCATAAGGTGCCCGAGGCAGCAATAGACCCATGGAGACAAGTCTGCCGGAGGACGAGGTATTGAATCGGGACGCAATTTGTGTGATCCATCGTCATTAGGTGGCCCTGAAAGTTACAATTCTCTATCAGTTTTTCGTCCCATTCGATAATCTAGACCTACAGCAGAACGGCCATAAGGTGCCCGAGGCAGCAATAGACCCATGGAGACAAGACTGCTGGAGGAGGATGTATTGAATCGGGACGCAATTTGAGTGTTCCATCGTCATTAGGAGGCCCTGAACGTGACAATTCACTATCAGTTTTTCGTCCGATTCGAAAATCTTTGACTCACTGCAGAACGGCCATAAGGCGCCCGAAGCAGCAATAGACCCATGGAGACAAGTCTGTTGGAGGACGAGGTATTGAATCGGGACGCAATTTGAGTGATCCATCGTCATTAGGAGGCCCTGAACGTTACAATTCACTATCAGTTTTTCGTCCGATTCGAAAATCTTTGACGAACAGCAGAACGGCCATAAGGTGCCCGAGGCAGCAATAGACCAATGGAGACACGTCTGCTGGAGGACGATGTATTGAATCGGGACGCAATTTGAGTTATCCATCGTCATTAGGTGGCCCTGAACGTTACAATTCACTATCAGTTTTTCGTCCCATTCGATAATCTAGACCTACAGCAGAACGGCCATAAGGTGCCCGAGGCAGCAATAGACCCATGGAGACAAGTCTGCTGGAGGACGATGTATTGAATCGGGACGCAATTTGAGTGATCCATCGTCATTAGGTGGCCCTGAAAGTTACAATTCACTATCAGTTATTCGTCCGATTCGAAAATCTTTGACTCACAGCAGAACGGCCATAAGGTGCCCGAGGCAGCAATAGAGCCATGGAGACAAGTCTGCTGGTGGACGATGTACTGAATCGGGACGCAATTTGAGTGATTCATCGTCATTAGGTGGCCCTGAACGTTACAATTCACTATCAGTTTTTTGTCCGATTCGAAAATCTTTGACTCACAGCAGAACGGCCATAAGGTGCCCGAGGCAGCAATAGACCCATGGAGACAAGTCTGCAGGAGGACGATGTATTGAATCGGGACGCAATTTGAGTGTTCCATCGCCATTAGGAGGCCCTGAACGTTACAATTCACTATCAGTTTTTCGTCCGATTCGAAAATCTTTGACTCACAGTATAACGGCCATTAGGTGTCCGAGGCAGCAATAGACCCATGGAGACAAGTCTGCTGGAGGACGATGTATTGAATCGGGACGCAATTTGAGTGTTCCATCGTCATTAGGAGGCCCTGAACGTTACAATTCACTATCAGTTTTTCGTCAGATTCGAAAATCTTTGACTCACAGCAGAACGGCCATAAGGTGCCCGAGGCAGCAATAGACCAATGGAGACAAGTCTCCCGGAGGACGATGTATTGAATCGGGAAGCAATTTGAGTGATCCGTCGTCATTAGGTGCCCCTGAACGTTACAATTCACTATCAGTTTTTCGTCCGATTCGAAAATCTTTGACTCACTGCAGTACGGCCATAAGGTGCCCGAGGCAGCAATAGACCAATGGAGACAAGTCTCCTGGAGGACGATGTATTGAATCGGGACGCAATTTGAGTGTTCCATCGTCATTAGGAGGCCCTGAATGTTACAATTAACTATCAGTTTTTCGTCCCATTCGATAATGTAGACTCACTACAGAACGGCCATAAGGTGCCCGAGGCAGCAATAGACCCATGGAGTCAAGTCGGCTGGAGGACGATGTATTGAATCGGGACGCAATTTGTGTGGTCCATCGTCATTAGGTGGCCCTGAATGTTACAATTCACTATCAGTTTTTCGTCCGATTCGAAAATCTTTGAGTCACAGCAGAACGGCCATAAGGTGCCCGAGGCAGCAATAGACCCATGGAGACAGGTCGGCTGGGAGATGATGTATTGAATCGGGACGCAATTTGAGTGATCCATCGTCATTAGGTGGCCCTAAAAGTTACAATTCACTATCAGTTTTTCGTCCGATTCGAATATCTTTGACTCACAGCAAAACGGCCATAAGGTGCCCGAGGCAGCAATAGACCAATGGAGACAAGTCTGCTGGAGGTCGATGTATTGAATCGGGACGCAATTTGAGTGTTCCATCGTCATTAGGTGGCCCTGAAAGTTACAACTCCCTATCAGTTATTCGTCCGATTCGAAAATCTTTGACTCACAGCAGAACGGCCATAAGGTGCCCGAGGCAGCAACAGACCAATTGAGACAAGTCTGCTGGAGGACGATGGATTGAATCGGATCGCAATTTGAGTGTTCCATCGTCATTAGGAGGCCCTGAATGTTACAATTAACTATCAGTTTGTCGTCCCATTCGATAATCTAGACTCATGGGAGAACGACCATAAGGTGCCGGAGGCAGAAATAGACCCATGGAGACAAGTCTGCTGGAGGACGAGGTATTGAACCGGGACGCAATTTGAGTGTTCCATCGTCATTAGGAGGCACTGAACATTACAATTCACTATCAGTTTTTCGTCCGATTCGAAAATCTTTGACTCACAGCAGAACGGCCATAAGGTGCCCGAGGCAGCAATAGACCCATGGAGACAAGTCTCCTGGAGGACGATGTATTGAATCGGGACGCAATTTGAGTGTTCCATCGTCATTAGGAGGCCCTGAATGTTACAATTAACTATCAGTTTTTCGTCCCATTCGATAATGTAGACTCACAGCAGAACGGCCATAAGGTGTCCGAGGCAGCAATAGACCCATGGAGTCAAGTCGGCTGGAGGACGATGTATTGAATCGGGACGCAATTTGTGTGGTCCATCGTCATTAGGTGGCCCTGAATGTTACAATTCACTATCAGTTTTTCGTCCGATTCGAAAATCTTTGACTCACAGCTTAACGGCCATAAGGTGCCCGGGGAAGCAATAGACCCATGGAGACAAGTCGGCTGGAGGACGATGTATTGAATCGGGACGCAATTTGCGTGATCCATCGTCATTAGGTGGCCCTGAAAGCTACAATTCACTATCAGTTTTTCGTCCGATTCGAAAATCTTTGACTCACAGCAGAACGGCCATGAGGTGCCCGAGGCAGCAATAGACCCATGGAGACAAGTCTGCTGCAGGACTTATTGAATCGGGACGCAATTTGAGTGTTCCATCGTCATTAGGAGGCCCTGAATGTTACAATTAACTATCAGTTTTTCGTCCCATTCGATAATCTAGACTCACGGGAGAACGACCATAAGGTGCCCGAGGCAGCAATAGACCCATGGAGTCAAGTTGGCTGGAGGACGATGTATTGTATCGGGACGCAATTTGTGTGGGTCATCGTCAATAGGTGGCCCTGAATGTTACAATTCACTATCAGTTTTTCGGCCGATTCGAAAATCTTTGACTCACAGCAGAACGGCCATAAGGTGCCCGAGGCAGCAATAGACCCATGGAGACAAGTCTGCTGGAGGACGATGTATTGAATCGGGACGCAATTTGAGTGTTCCATCGTCATTAGGAGGCCCTGAACGTTACAATTCACTATCAGTTTTTCGTCCAATTCGAAAATCTTTGAGTCACAGCAGAACGGCCATAAGGTGCCCGAGGCAGCAATAACCCATGGAGACAAGTCTTCTGGAGGACGATGTATTGAATCGGGACGCAATTTGAGTGATCGATCGTCATTAGGTGGCTCGGACCGTTACAATTCGCTATCAGTTTTTCGTCCGATTCGAAAATCTTTGACTCGCAGCAGAACGGCCATAAGGTGCCCGAAGCAGCAATAGACCCATGGAGACAAGTCTGCTGGAGGACGAGGTATTGAATCAGGACGCAATTTGAGTGATCCATCGTCATTAGGAGGCCCTGAACGTGTCAATTCACTATCAGTTTTTCGTCCGATTCGAAAATCTTTGACTAACAGCACAATGGCCATAGGGTGCCCGAGGCACCAATAGACCCATGGAGACAAGTCTGCTGGAGGACGATGTATTGAATCGGGCGCAATTTGAGTGATCCATCGTCATTAGGTGGCCATGAATGTTACAATTCACTATCAGTTTTTCGTCCGATTCGAAAATCTTTGACTCACAGCAGAATGGCCATAAGGTGCCCGAGGCAGCAATAGACCCATGGAGACAAGTCTGCTGGAGGACGATGTATTGAATCGGGTCGCAATTTGAGTGTTCCATCGTCATTAGGAGGCCCTGAATGTTACAATTAACTATCAGTTTTTCGTCCCATTCGATAATCTAGACTCACAGCAGAATAGCCATAAGGTGCCCGAGGCAGAAATAGACCCATGGAGTCCAGTCGGCTGGAGGACGATGTATTGAATCGGGACGCAATTTGTGTGGTCCATCGTCATTAGGAGGCCCTGAATGTTACAATTAACTATCAGTTTTTCGTCCCATTCGATAATCTAGACCCACAGCAGAACGGCCATAAGGTGCCCGAGGCAGCAATAGACCCATGGAGTCAAGTCGGCTGGAGGACGATGTATTGAATCGGGACGCAATTTGTGTGGTCCATCGTCATTAGGTGGCCCTGAATGTTACAATTCACTATCATTTTTTCGTCCGATTCGAAAATCTTAGACACAGCATAACGGCCATAAGGTGCCCGAGGGAGCAATAGACCCATGGAGACAAGTCGGCTGGAAGACGATGTATTGAATCGGACGCAATTTGAGTGATCCATCGTCATTAGGTGGCCCTGAAAGTTACAATTCACTATCAGTTTTTCGTCCGATTCGAAAATCTTTGACTCACGGCAGAACGGCCATAAGGTGCCCGAGGCAGCAATAGACGGAGACAAGTCTACTGGAGGACGATGTATTGAATCGGGACGCAATTTGAGTGATGCATCGTCATTAGGTGGCCCTGAACGTTACAATTCACTATCAGTTTTTCGTCCGATTCGAAAATCTTTTACTCACAGCAGAACGGCCATAAGGTGCCCGAGGCAGCAATAGACCCATGGAGACAAGTCTGCTGGTGGACGATGTATTGAATCGGGACGCAATTTGAGTGTTCCATCGTCATTAGGTGGCCCTGAAAGTTACAACTCCCTATCAGTTTTTCGTCCGATTCGAAAATCTTTGACTCACAGCAGAACGGCCATAAGGTGCCCGAGGCAGCAATAGACCAATGGAGACAAGTCTGCTGGAGGACGATGGATTGAATCGGAACGCAATTTGAGTGTTCCATCGTCATTAGGAGGCCCTGAATGTTGCAATTAACAATCAGTTTTTCGTCCCATTCGATAATCTAGACTCACGGGAGAACGACCATAAGATGCCCGAGGCAGCAATAGACCCATGGAGACAAGTCTGCTGGAGGACGAGGTATTGAACCGGGACGCAATTTGAGTGTTCCATCGTCATTAGGAGGCACTGAACGTTACAATTCACTATCAGTTTTTCGTACGATTCGAAAATCTTTGACTCACAGCAGAACGGCCATAAGGTGCCCGAGGCAGCAATAGACTCATGGAGACAGGTCGGCTGGGAGATGATGTATTGAATCGGGACGCAATTTGAGTGATCCATCGTCATTAGGTGGCCCTAAATGTTACAATTCACTATCAGTTTTTCGTCCGATTCGAATATCTTTGACTCACAGCAAGACGGCCATAAGGTGCCCGAGGCAGCAATAGACCCATGGAGACAAGTCTGCTGGAGGACGATGTATAGAATCGGGACGCAATTTGAGTGTTCCATCGTCATTAGGTGGCCCTGAAAGTTACAACTCCCTATCAGTTTTTCGTCCGATTCGAAAATCTTTGACTCACAGCAGAACGGCCATAAGGTGCCCGAGGCAGCAATAGACCCATGGAGACAAGTCTGCTGGAGGACGATGTATAGAATCGGGACGCAATTTGAGTGTTCCATCGTCATTAGGTGGCCCTGAAAGTTACAACTCCCTATCAGTTTTTCGTCCGATTCGAAAATCTTTGACTCACAGCAGAACGGCCATAAGGTGCCCGAGGCAGCAATAGACCCATGGAGTCAAGTCTGCTGGAGGACGATGTATTGAATCGGGACGCAATTTGAGTGTTCCATCGCCATTAGGAGGCCCTGAACGTTACAATTCACTATCAGTTTTTCGTCCGATTCGAAAATCTTTGACTCACAGTATAACGGCCATAAGGTGCCCGAGGCAGCAATAGACCCATGGAGTCAAGTTGGCTGGAGGACGATGTATTGAATCGGGACGCAATTTGGTTGGTCCATCGTCATTAAGTGGCCCTGAATGTTACAATTCACTATCAGGTTTTCGTCCGATTCGAAAATCTTTGACTCACAGCAGAACGGCCATAAGGTGCCCGAGGCAGCAATAACCCATAGAGACAAGTCGGCTGGAGGACGATGTATTGAATCGGGCCGCAATTTGAGTGATCCATCGTCATTAGGTGGCCCTGAACGTGACAATTCACTATCAGTTTTTCGTCCGATTCGATAATCTTTGACTCACAGCAGAACGGCCATAAGGTGCCCGAGGCAGCAATAGACCCATGGAGACAAGTCTGCCGGAGGACGAGGTATTGAATCGGGCGCAATTTGTGTGATCCATCGTCATTAGGTGGCCCTGAACGTTACAATTCTCTATCAGTTTTTCGTCCCATTCGATAATCTAGACCTACAGCAGAACGGCCATAAGGTGCCCGAGGCAGCAATAGACCCATGGAGACAAGACTGCTGGAGGAGGATGTATTGAATCGGGACGCAATTTGAGTGTTCCATCGTCATTAGGAGGCCCTGAACGTGACAATTCACTATCAGTTTTTCGTCCGATTCGAAAATCTTTGACTCACTGCAGAACGGCCATAAGGCGCCCGAAGCAGCAATAGACCCATGGAGACAAGTCTGTTGGAGGACGAGGTATTGAATCGGGACGCAATTTGAGTGATCCATCGTCATTAGGAGGCCCTGAACGTTACAATTCACTATCAGTTTTTCGTCCGATTCGAAAATCTTTGACGAACAGCAGAACGGCCATAAGGTGCCCGAGGCAGCAATAGACCAATGGAGACACGTCTGCTGGAGGACGATGTATTGAATCGGGCGCAATTTGTGTGATCCATCGTCATTAAGTGGCCCTGAACGTTACAATTCTCTATCAGTTTTTCGTCCCATTCGATAATCTAGACCTACAGCAGAACGGCCATAAGGTGCCCGAGGCAGCAATAGACCCATGGAGACAAGACTGCTGGAGGAGGATGTATTGAATCGGGACGCAATTTGAGTGTTCCATCGTCATTAGGAGGCCCTGAACGTGACAATTCACTATCAGTTTTTCGTCCGATTCGAAAATCTTTGACTCACTGCAGACCGGCCATAAGGCGCCCGAAGCAGCAATAGACCCATGGAGACAAGTCTGTTGGAGGACGAGGTATTGAATCGGGACGCAATTTGAGTGATCCATCGTCATTAGGAGGCCCTGAACGTTACAATTCACTATCAGTTTTTCGTCCGATTCGAAAATCTTTGACGAACAGCAGAACGGCCATAAGGTGCCCGAGGCAGCAGTAGACCAATGGAGACACGTCTGCTGGAGGACGATGTATTGAATCGGGACGCAATTTGAGTTATCCATCGTCATTAGGTGGCCCTGAACGTTACAATTCACTATCAGATTTTCGTCCCATTCGATAATCTAGACCTACAGCAGAACGGCCATAAGGTGCCCGAGGCAGCAATAGACCCATGGAGACAAGTCTGCTGGAGGACGATGTATTGAATCGGGACGCAATTTGAGTGATCCATCGTCATTAGGTGGCCCTGAAAGTTACAATTCACTATCAGTTATTCGTCCGATTCGAAAATCTTTGACTCACAGCAGAACGGCCATAAGGTGCCCGAGGCAGCAATAGACCCATGGAGACAAGTCTGCTGGTGGACGATGTACTGAATCGGGACGCAATTTGAGTGATTCATCGTCATTAGGTGGCCCTGAACGTTACAATTCACTATCAGTTTTTCGTCCGATTCGAAAATCTTTGACTCACAGCAGAACGGCCATAAGGTGCCCGAGGCAGCAATAGACCCATGGAGACAAGTCTGCTGGAGGACGATGTATTGAATCGGGACGCAATTTGAGTGTTCCATCGCCATTAGGAGGCCCTGAACGTTACAATTCACTATCAGTTTTTCGTCCGATTCGAAAATCTTTGACTCACAGTATAACGGCCATAAGGTGTCCGAGGCAGCAATAGACCCATGGAGACAAGTCTGCTGGAGGACGATGTATTGAATCGGGACGCAATTTGAGTGTTCCATCGTCATTAGGAGGCCCTGAACGTTACAATTCACTATCAGTTTTTCGTCAGATTCGAAAATCTTTGACTCACAGCAGAACGGCCATAAGGTGCCCGAGGCAGCAATAGACCAATGGAGACAAGTCTCCTGGAGGACGATGAATTGAATCGGGAAGCAATTTGAGTGATCCGTCGTCATTAGGTGCCCCTGAACGTTACAATTCACTATCAGTTTTTCGTCCCATTCGATAATCTAGACCTACAGCAGAACGGCCATAAGGTGCCCGAGGCAGCAATAGACCCATGGAGACAAGACTGCTGGAGGAGGATGTATTGAATCGGGACGCAATTTGAGTGTTCCATCGTCATTAGGAGGCCCTGAACGTGACAATTCACTATCAGTTTTTCGTCCGATTCGAAAATCTTTGACTCACTGCAGAACGGCCATAAGGCGCCCGAAGCAGCAATAGACCCATGGAGACAAGTCTGTTGGAGGACGAGGTATTGAATCGGGACGCAATTTGAGTGATCCATCGTCATTAGGAGGCCCTGAACGTTACAATTCACTATCAGTTTTTCGTCCGATTCGAAAATCTTTGACGAACAGCAGAACGGCCATAAGGTGCCCGAGGCAGCAATAGACCAATGGAGACACGTCTGCTGGAGGACGATGTATTGAATCGGGACGCAATTTGAGTTATCCATCGTCATTAGGTGGCCATGAACGTTACAATTCACCATCAGTTTAATGTCCGATTCGAAAATCTTTGACTCACAGCAGAACGTCCATAAGGTGCCCGAGGCAGCAATAGACCCATGGAGACAAGTCTGCTGGTGGACGATGTATTGAATCGGGACGCAATTTGAGTGTTCCATCGTCATTAGGTGGCCCTGAAAGTTACAATTCACTATCAGTTTTTCGTCCGATTCGAAAATCTTTGACTCACAGCAGGACGGCCATAAGGTGCCCGAGGCAGCAATAGACCCATGGAGACAAGTCTCCTGGAGGACGATGTATTGAATCGGGACGCAATTTGAGTGTTCCATCGTCATTAGGAGGCCCTGAATGTTACAATTAACTATCAGTTTTTCGTCCCATTCGATAATGTAGACTCACAGCAGAACGGCCATAAGGTGTCCGAGGCAGCAATAGACCCATGGAGTCAAGTCGGCTGGAGGACGATGTATTTAATCGGGACGCAATTTGTGTGGTCCATCGTCATTAGGTGGCCCTGAATGTTACAATTCACTATCAGTTTTTCGTCCGATTCGAAAATCTTTGACTCACAGCTTAACGGCCATAAGGTGCCCGGGGAAGCAATAGACCCATGGAGACAAGTCGGCTGGAGGACGATGTATTGCATCGGGACGCAATTTGCGTGATCCATCGTCATTAGGTGGCCCTGAAAGCTACAATTCACTATCAGTTTTTCGTCCGATTCGAAAATCTTTGACTCACAGCAGAACGGCCATGAGGTGCCCGAGGCAGCAATAGACCCATGGAGACAAGTCTGCTGGAGGACTTATTGAATCGGGACGCAATTTGAGTGTTCCATCGTCATTAGGAGGCCCTGAATGTTACAATTAACTATCAGTTTTTCGTCCCATTCGATAATCTAGACTCACGGGAGAACGACCATAAGGTGCCCGAGGCAGCAATAGACCCATGGAGTCAAGTTGGCTGGAGGACGATGTATTGTATCGGGACGCAATTTGTGTGGTTCATCGTCAATAGGTGGCCCTGAATGTTACAATTTACTATCAGTTTTTCGGCCGATTCGAAAATCTTTGACTCACAGCAGAACGGCCATAAGGTGCCCGAGGCAGCAATAGACCCATGGAGACAAGTCTGCTGGAGGACGATGTATTGAATCGGGACGCAATTTGAGTGTTCCATCGTCATTAGGAGGCCCTGAACGTTACAATTCACTATCAGTTTTTCGTCCAATTCGAAAATCTTTGAGTCACAGCAGAACGGCCATAAGGTGCCCGAGGCAGCAATAACCCATGGAGACAAGTCTTCTGGAGGACGATGTATTGAATCGGGACGCAATTTGAGTGATCGATCGTCATTAGGTGGCTCTGACCGTTACAATTCGCTATCAGTTTTTCGTCCGATTCGAAAATCTTTGACTCGCAGCAGAACGGCCATAAGGTGCCCGAAGCAGCAATAGACCCATGGAGACAAGTCTGCTGGAGGACGAGGTATCGAATCAGGACGCAATTTGAGTGATCCATCGTCATTAGGAGGCCCTGAACGTGTCAATTCACTATCAGTTTTTCGTCCGATTCGAAAATCTTTGACTAACAGCACAATGGCCATAGGGTGCCCGAGGCAGCAATAGACCCATGGAGACAAGTCTGCTGGAGGACGATGTATTGAATCGGGACGCAATTTGAGTGATCCATCGTCATTAGGTGGCCATGAATGTTACAATTCACTATCAGTTTTTCGTCCGATTCGAAAATCTTTGACTCACAGCAGAACGGCCATAAGGTGCCCGAGGCAGCAATAGACCCATGGAGACAAGTCTGCTGGAGGACGATGTATTGAATCGGGTCGCAATTTGAGTGTTCCATCGTCATTAGGAGGCCCTGAATGTTACAATTAACTATCAGTTTTTCGTCCCATTCGATAATCTAGACTCACAGCAGAATAGCCATAAGGTGCCCGAGGCAGAAATAGACCCATGGAGTCCAGTCGGCTGGAGGACGATGTATTGAATCGGGACGCAATTTGTGTGGTCCATCGTCATTAGGAGGCCCTGAATGTTACAATTAACTATCAGTTTTTCGTCCCATTCGATAATCTAGACCCACAGCAGAACGGCTATAAGGTGCCCGAGGCAGCAATAGACCCATGGAGTCAAGTCGGCTGGAGGACGATGTATTGAATCGGGACGCAATTTGTGTGGTCCATCGTCATTAGGTGGCCCTGAATGTTACAATTCACTATCATTTTTTCGTCCGATTCGAAAATCTTAGACACAGCATAACGGCCATAAGGTGCCCGAGGGAGCAATAGACCCATGGAGACAAGTCGGCTGGAAGACGATGTATTGAATCGGACGCAATTTGAGTGATCCATCGTCATTAGGTGGCCCTGAAAGTTACAATTCACTATCAGTTTTTCGTCCGATTCGAAAATCTTTGACTCACGGCAGAACGGCCATAAGGTGCCCGAGGCAGCAATAGACGGAGACAGGTCTACTGGAGGACGATGTATTGAATCGGGACGCAATTTGAGTGATCCATCGTCATTAGGTGGCCCTGAACGTTACAATTCACTATCAGTTTTTCGTCCGATTCGAAAATCTTTGACTCACAGCAGAACGGCCATAAGGTGCCCGAGGCAACAATAGACCAATGGAGACAAGTCTGCTGGAGGACGATGTATTGAATCGGGACGCAATTTGAGTGATCCATCGTCATTAGGTGGCCATGAACGTTACAATTCACCATCAGTTTAATGTCCGATTCGAAAATCTTTGACTCACAGCAGAACGTCCATAAGGTGCCCGAGGCAGCAATAGACCCATGGAGACAAGTCTGCTGGTGGACGATGTATTGAATCGGGACGCAATTTGAGTGTTCCATCGTCATTAGGTGGCCCTGAAAGTTACAACTCCCTATCAGTTTTTCGTCCGATTCGAAAATCTTTGACTCACAGCAGAACGGCCATAAGGTGCCCGAGGCAGCAATAGACCCATGGAGACAAGTCTGCTGGTGGACGATGTACTGAATCGGGACGCAATTTGAGTGATTCATCGTCATTAGGTGGCCCTGAACGTTACAATTCACTATCAGTTATTCGTCCGATTCGAAAATCTTTGACTCACAGCAGAACGGCCATAAGGTGCCCGAGGCAGCAATAGACCCATGGAGACAAGTCTGCTGGAGGACGATGTATTGAATCGGGACGCAATTTGAGTGTTCCATCGCCATTAGGAGGCCCTGAACGTTACAATTCACTATCAGTTTTTCGTCCGATTCGAAAATCTTTGACTCACAGTATAACGGCCATAAGGTGTCCGAGGCAGCAATAGACCCATGGAGACAAGTCTGCTGGAGGACGATGTATTGAATCGGGACGCAATTTGAGTGTTCCATCGTCATTAGGAGGCCCTGAACGTTACAATTCACTATCAGTTTTTCGTCCGATTCGAAAATCTTTGACTCACAGCAGAACGGCCATAAGGTGCCCGAGGCAGCAATAGACCAATGGAGACAAGTCTCCTGGAGGACGATGTATTGAATCGGGAAGCAATTTGAGTGATCCGTCGTCATTAGATGCCCCTGAACGTTACAATTCACTATCAGTTTTTCGTCCCATTCGATAATCTAGACCTACAGCAGAACGGCCATAAGGTGCCCGAGGCAGCAATAGACCCATGGAGACAAGACTGCTGGAGGAGGATGTATTGAATCGGGACGCAATTTGAGTGTTCCATCGTCATTAGGAGGCCCTGAACGTGACAATTCACTATCAGTTTTTCGTCCGATTCGAAAATCTTTGACTCACTGCAGAACGGCCATAAGGCGCCCGAAGCAGCAATAGACCCATGGAGACAAGTCTGTTGGAGGACGAGGTATTGAATCGGGACGCAATTTGAGTGATCCATCGTCATTAGGAGGCCCTGAACGTTACAATTCACTATCAGTTTTTCGTCCGATTCGAAAATCTTTGACGAACAGCAGAACGGCCATAAGGTGCCCGAGGCAGCAATAGACCAATGGAGACACGTCTGCTGGAGGACGATGTATTGAATCGGGACGCAATTTGAGTTATCCATCGTCATTAGGTGGCCATGAACGTTACAATTCACCATCAGTTTAATGTCCGATTCGAAAATCTTTGACTCACAGCAGAACGTCCATAAGGTGCCCGAGGCAGCAATAGACCCATGGAGACAAGTCTGCTGGTGGACGATGTATTGAATCGGGACGCAATTTGAGTGTTCCATCGTCATTAGGTGGCCCTGAAAGTTACAATTCACTATCAGTTTTTCGTCCGATTCGAAAATCTTTGACTCACAGCAGGACGGCCATAAGGTGCCCGAGGCAGCAATAGACCCATGGAGACAAGTCTCCTGGAGGACGATGTATTGAATCGGGACGCAATTTGAGTGTTCCATCGTCATTAGGAGGCCCTGAATGTTACAATTAACTATCAGTTTTTCGTCCCATTCGATAATGTAGACTCACAGCAGAACGGCCATAAGGTGTCCGAGGCAGCAATAGACCCATGGAGTCAAGTCGGCTGGAGGACGATGCATTGAATCGGGACGCAATTTGTGTGGTCCATCGTCATTAGGTGGCCCTGAATGTTACAATTCACTATCAGTTTTTCGTCCGATTCGAAAATCTTTGACTCACAGCTTAACGGCCATAAGGTGCCCGGGGAAGCAATAGACCCATGGAGACAAGTCGGCTGGAGGACGATGTATTGCATCGGGACGCAATTTGCGTGATCCATCGTCATTAGGTGGCCCTGAAAGCTACAATTCACTATCAGTTTTTCGTCCGATTCGAAAATCTTTGACTCACAGCAGAACGGCCATGAGGTGCCCGAGGCAGCAATAGACCCATGGAGACAAGTCTGCTGGAGGACTTATTGAATCGGGACGCAATTTGAGTGTTCCATCGTCATTAGGAGGCCCTGAATGTTACAATTAACTATCAGTTTTTCGTCCCATTCGATAATCTAGACTCACGGGAGAACGACCATAAGGTGCCCGAGGCAGCAATAGACCCATGGAGTCAAGTTGGCTGGAGGACGATGTATTGTATCGGGACGCAATTTGTGTGGTTCATCGTCAATAGGTGGCCCTGAATGTTACAATTCACTATCAGTTTTTCGGCCGATTCGAAAATCTTTGAGTCACAGCAGAACGGCCATAAGGTGCCCGAGGCAGCAATAGACCCATGGAGACAAGTCTGCTGGAGGACGATGTATTGAATCGGGACGCAATTTGAGTGTTCCATCGTCATTAGGAGGCCCTGAACGTTACAATTCACTATCAGTTTTTCGTCCAATTCGAAAATCTTTGAGTCACAGCAGAACGGCCATAAGGTGCCCGAGGCAGCAATAACCCATGGAGACAAGTCTTCTGGAGGACGATGTATTGAATCGGGACGCAATTTGAGTGATCGATCGTCATTAGGTGGCTCTGACCGTTACAATTCGCTATCAGTTTTTCGTCCGATTCGAAAATCTTTGACTCGCAGCAGAACGGCCATAAGGTGCCCGAAGCAGCAATAGACCCATGGAGACAAGTCTGCTGGAGGACGAGGTATCGAATCAGGACGCAATTTGAGTGATCCATCGTCATTAGGAGGCCCTGAACGTGTCAATTCACTATCAGTTTTTCGTCCGATTCGAAAATCTTTGACTAACAGCACAATGGCCATAGGGTGCCCGAGGCAGCAATAGACCCATGGAGACAAGTCTGCTGGAGGACGATGTATTGAATCGGGACGCAATTTGAGTGATCCATCGTCATTAGGTGGCCATGAATGTTACAATTCACTATCAGTTTTTCGTCCGATTCGAAAATCTTTGACTCACAGCAGAACGGCCATAAGGTGCCCGAGGCAGCAATAGACCCATGGAGACAAGTCTGCTGGAGGACGATGTATTGAATCGGGTCGCAATTTGAGTGTTCCATCGTCATTAGGAGGCCCTGAATGTTACAATTAACTATCAGTTTTTCGTCCCATTCGATAATCTAGACTCACAGCAGAATAGCCATAAGGTGCCCGAGGCAGAAATAGACCCATGGAGTCCAGTCGGCTGGAGGACGATGTATTGAATCGGGACGCAATTTGTGTGGTCCATCGTCATTAGGAGGCCCTGAATGTTACAATTAACTATCAGTTTTTCGTCCCATTCGATAATCTAGACCCACAGCAGAACGGCTATAAGGTGCCCGAGGCAGCAATAGACCCATGGAGTCAAGTCGGCTGGAGGACGATGTATTGAATCGGGACGCAATTTGTGTGGTCCATCGTCATTAGGTGGCCCTGAATGTTACAATTCACTATCATTTTTTCGTCCGATTCGAAAATCTTAGACACAGCATAACGGCCATAAGGTGCCCGAGGGAGCAATAGACCCATGGAGACAAGTCGGCAGGAAGACGATGTATTGAATCGGACGCAATTTGAGTGATCCATCGTCATTAGGTGGCCCTGAAAGTTACAATTCACTATCAGTTTTTCGTCCGATTCGAAAATCTTTGACTCACGGCAGAACGGCCATAAGGTGCCCGAGGCAGCAATAGACGGAGACAAGTCTACTGGAGGACGATGTATTGAATCGGGACGCAATTTGAGTGATCCATCGTCATTAGGTGGCCCTGAACGTTACAATTCACTATCAGTTTTTCGTCCGATTCGAAAATCTTTGACTCACAGCAGAACGGCCATAAGGTGCCCGAGGCAACAATAGACCAATGGAGACAAGTCTGCTGGAGGACGATGTATTGAATCGGGACGCAATTTGAGTGATCCATCGTCATTAGGTGGCCATGAACGTTACAATTCACCATCAGTTTAATGTCCGATTCGAAAATCTTTGACTCACAGCAGAACGTCCATAAGGTGCCCGAGGCAGCAATAGACCCATGGAGACAAGTCTGCTGGTGGACGATGTATTGAATCGGGACGCAATTTGAGTGTTCCATCGTCATTAGGTGGCCCTGAAAGTTACAACTCCCTATCAGTTTTTCGTCCGATTCGAAAATCTTTGACTCACAGCAGAACGGCCATAAGGTGCCCGAGGCAGCAATAGACCAATGGAGACAAGTCTGCTGGAGGACGATGGATTGAATCGGAACGCAATTTGAGTGTTCCATCGTCATTAGGAGGCCCTGAATGTTGCAATTAACAATCAGTTTTTCGTCCCATTCGATAATCTAGACGTTACAATTCACTATCAGTTTTTCGTCCGATTCGAAAATCTTTGACGAACAGCAGAACGGCCATAAGGTGCCCGAGGCAGCAATAGACCAATGGAGACACGTCTGCTGGAGGACGATGTATTGAATCGGGACGCAATTTGAGTTATCCATCGTCATTAGGTGGCCCTGAACGTTACAATTCACTATCAGATTTTCGTCCCATTCGATAATCTAGACCTACAGCAGAACGGCCATAAGGTGCCCGAGGCAGCAATAGACCCATGGAGACAAGTCTGCTGGAGGACGATGTATTGAATCGGGACGCAATTTGAGTGATCCATCGTCATTAGGTGGCCCTGAAAGTTACAATTCACTATCAGTTATTCGTCCGATTCGAAAATCTTTGACTCACAGCAGAACGGCCATAAGGTGCCCGAGGCAGCAATAGACCCATGGAGACAAGTCTGCTGGTGGACGATGTACTGAATCGGGACGCAATTTGAGTGATTCATCGTCATTAGGTGGCCCTGAACGTTACAATTCGCTATCAGTTTTTCGTCCGATTCGAAAATCTTTGACTCACAGCAGAACGGCCATAAGGTGCCCGAGGCAGCAATAGACCCATGGAGACAAGTCTGCTGGAGGACGATGTATTGAATCGGGACGCAATTTGAGTGTTCCATCGCCATTAGGAGGCCCTGAACGTTACAATTCACTATCAGTTTTTCGTCCGATTCGAAAATCTTTGACTCACAGTATAACGGCCATAAGGTGTCCGAGGCAGCAATAGACCCATGGAGACAAGTCTGCTGGAGGACGATGTATTGAATCGGGACGCAATTTGAGTGTTCCATCGTCATTAGGAGGCCCTGAACGTTACAATTCACTATCAGTTTTTCGTCAGATTCGAAAATCTTTGACTCACAGCAGAACGGCCATAAGGTGCCCGAGGCAGCAATAGACCAATGGAGACAAGTCTCCTGGAGGACGATGTATTGAATCGGGAAGCAATTTGAGTGATCCGTCGTCATTAGGTGCCCCAGAACGTTACAATTCACTATCAGTTTTTCGTCCCATTCGATAATCTAGACCTACAGCAGAACGGCCATAAGGTGCCCGAGGCAGCAATAGACCCATGGAGACAAGACCTGAAAGTTACAATTAACTATCAGTTTTTCGTCCCATTCGATAATCTAGACTCACAGCAGAACGGCTATAAGGTGCCCGAGGCAGCAATAGACCCATGGAGTCAAGTTGGCTGGAGGACGATGTATTGAATCGGGACGCAATTTGTGTGGTCCATCGTCATTAGGTGGCCCTGAATGTTACAATTCACTATCAGTTTTTCGTCCGATTCGAAAATCTTTGACTCACAGCATAACGGCCATAAGGTGACCGAGGCAGCAATAGACCCATGGAGACAAGTCTGCTGGTGGACGATGTATTGAATCGGGACGCAATTTGAGTGATTCATCGTCATTAGGTGGCCCTGAACGTTACAATTCACTATCAGTTTTTCGTCCGATTCGAAAATCTTTGACTCACAGCAGAACGGCCATAAGGTGCCCGAGGCAGCAATACACCCATGGAGACAAGTCTGCTGGAGGACGATGTATTGAATTGGGACGCAATTTGAGTGTTCCATCGTCATTAGGAGGCCCTGAACGTTTCAATTCACTATCAGTTTTTCGTCCGATTCGAAAATCTTTGACTCACAGCAGAACGGCCATAAGGTGCCCGAGGCAGCAATAGACCCATGGAGTCAATTATGCTGGAGGACGAGGTATTGAATCGGGACGCAATTTGAGTGTTCCATCGTCATTAGCAGGCCCTGATCGTGACAATTCACTATCAGTTTTTCGTCCGATTCGAAAATCTTTGACTCACAGCAGAACGGCCATAAGGTCCCCGAGGCAGCAATAGACCCATGGAGACAAGTCTGCTGGAGGACGATGTAATGAATCGGGACGCAATTTGAGTGATCTATCGTCATTAGGTGGCCCTGAACGTTACAATTCACTATCAGTTTTTCGTCCGATTCGAAAATCTTTGACTCACAGCAGAACGGCCATAAGGTGCCCGAGGCAGCAATAGACCCATGGAGACAAGTCTGCTGGAGGACGATGTATTGAATCGGGACGCAATTTGAGTGTTCCATCGCCATTAGGAAGCCCTGAACGTTACAATTCACCATCAGTTTTTCGTCCGATTCGAAAATCTTTGACTCACAGTATAACGGCCATAAGGTGCCCGAGGCAGCAATAGACCCATGGAGACAAGTCTGCTGGAGGACGATGTATTGAATCGGGACGCAATTTGAGTGTTCCATCGTCATTAGGAGGCCCTGAACGTTACAATTCACTATCAGTTTTTCGTCCCATTCGATAATCTAGACTCACAGCAGAACGGCCATAAGGTGGCCGAGGCAGCAATAGACCCATGGAGTCAAGTCGGCTGGAGGACGATGTATGGAATCGGGACGCAATTTGTGTCGTCCATCGTCATTAGGTGGCCCTGAATGTTACAATTCACTACCAGTTTTTCGTCCGTTTCGAAAATCTTTGACTCACAGCAGAACGGCCTTAAGGTGCCCGATGCAGCAATAGACCCATGGAGACAAGTCGGCTGGAGGACGATGTATTGAATCGGGACGCAAGTTGAGTGATCCATCGTCATTAGGTGGCCCTCAATGGTACAATTCACTATCAGTTTTTCGTCCGATTCCAAAATCTTTGACCAACAGCAGAACGGCCATAAGGTGCCCGAGGCAGCATTAGACCCATGGAGACAAGTCGGCTGGAGGACGATGTATTGAATCGGGGCGCAATTTGAGTGATCCATCATCATTAGGTGGCCCTGAACGTTACAATTCACTATCAGTTTTTCGTCCGATTCGAAAATCTTTGACTCACAGCAGAACGGCCATAAGGTGCCCGAGGCAGCAATAGACCAATGGAGACAAGACTCCTGGAAGACGATGTATTGAATCGGGAAGCAATTTGAGTGATCCGTCGTCATTAGGTGCCCCTGAAAGTTACAATTCACTATCAGTTTTTCGTCCGATTCGATAATCTAGACTCACAGCAGAACGGCTATAAGGTGCCCGAGGCAGCAATAGACCCATGGAGTCAAGTCGGCTGGAGGACGATGTATTGAATCGGGACGCAATTTGAGTGATCCATCGTCATTAGGTGGCCCAAAATATTACTATTCACTATCAGTTTTTCGTCAGATTCGAAAATCTTTGACTCTCAGCAGAACGGCCATAAGGTGCCCGAGGCAGCAATGGACCCATGGAGACAAGTCTGCTGCAGGACGATGTATTGAATCGGGACGCAATTTGAGTGTTCCATCGTCATTAGGAGGCCCTGAACGTTACAATTCACTATCAGTTTTTCGTCCGATTCTAAAATCTTTGACTCACAGCAGAACGGCCATAAGGTGCCCGAGGCAGCAATAGACCCATGGAGACAAGTCTGCTGGAGGACGATGTATTGAATCTGGACGCAATTTGAGTGTTCCATCGTCATTAGGAGGCCCTGATGTTACAATTAACTATCAGTTTTTCGTCCCATTCGATAATCTAGACTCACAGCAGAACGGCCATAAGGTGCCCGAGGCAGCAATAGACCCATGAAGACAAGTCTGCTGGAGGACGATGTATTGAATCGGGACGCAATTTGAGTGATCCATCGTCATTAGCTGGCCCTGAACGTTAGAATTCACTATCAGTTTTTCGTCATATTCGATAATCTAGACTCACAGCGGAACGGCCATAAGGTGCCCGAGGCAGCAATAGACAATTGGAGTCAAGTCGGCTGGAGGACGATGTATTGAATCGGGACGCAATTTGTGTGGTTCACCGTCATTAGGTGTCCCTGAATGTTACAATTCACTATCAGTTTTTCGTCCGATTCGAAAATCTTCGACTCACAGCAGAACGGCCATAAGGTGGCCGAGGCAGCAATAGACCCATGGAGACAAGTCTGCTGGAGGGCGATGTATTGAATCGGGACGCAATTTGAGTGTTCCATCGTTATTAGGAGGCCCTGAACGTACAATTCACTATCAGTTTTTCGTCCTATTTGAAAATCTTTGAGTCACAGCAGATCGGCCATAAGGTGCCCGAGGCAGCAATAAACCCATGGAGACAAGTCTGCTGGAGGACGATGTATTGAAACGGGACGCAATTTCAGTGTTCCATCGTCATTAGGAGGCCCTGAATGGTACAATTAACTATCAGTTTTTCGTCCCATTCGATAATCTAGACTCACTTGAGAACGACCATAAGGTGCCCGAGGCAGCAATAGACCCATGGAGACAAGTCTGCTGGAGGACGAGGTATTGAATCGGTACGCAATTTGAGTGATCCATCGTCATTAGGTGGCCCTGAATGGTACAATTCACTATCAGTTTTTCGTCCGATTCGAAAATCTTTGACTCACAGCAGAACGGCCATAAGGTGCCCGAGGCAGCAATAGACCCATGGAGACAAGTCGGCTGGAGGACGACGTATTGAATCGGGGCGCAATTTGAGTGATCCATCATCATTAGGTGGCCCTGAATGGTACAATTCACTATCAGTTTTTCGTCCGATTCGAAAATCTTTGACTCACAGCAGATCGACCATAAGGTGCCAGAGGCAGCAATAAACCCATGGAGACAAGTCTGCTGGAGGACGATGTATTGAATCGGGACGGAATTTGAGTGTGCCATCGTCATTAGGAGGCCCTGAATGTTACAATTAACTATCAGTTTTTCGTCCCATTCGATAATCTAGACTCACTGGAGAACGACCATAAGGTGCCCGAGGCAGCAATAGACCCATGGAGACAAGTCTGCTGGAGGACGATGTATTGAATCGGGACGCAATTTGAGTGTTCCATCGGCATTAGGAGGCCCTGAACGTTACAATTCACTATCAGTTTTTCATCCGATTCGAAAATCTTTGACTCACAGCAGAACGGCCATAAGGCGCCCGAGGCAGCAATAGACCCATGGAGACAAGTCTGCTGGAGGACGATGTATTGAATCGGGACGCAATTTGAGTGATCCATCGTCATTAGGTGGCCCTGAACGTTACAATTCACTATCTGTTTTCCGTCCGATTCGAAAATCTTTGACTCACAGCAGAACGGCCATAAGGTGCCCGAGGCAGCAATAGACCCATGGAGACAAGTCGGCTGGAGGACGACGTATTGAATCGGGGCGCAATTTGAGTGATCCATCATCATTAGGTGGCCCTGAATGGTACAATTCACTATCAGTTTTTCGTCCGATTCGAAAATCTTTGACTCACAGCAGATCGACCATAAGGTGCCAGAGGCAGCAATAAACCCATGGAGACAAGTCTGCTGGAGGACGATGTATTGAATCGGGACGCAATTTGAGTGTTCCATCGGCATTAGGAGGCCCTGAACGTTACAATTCACTATCAGTTTTTCATCCGATTCGAAAATCTTTGACTCACAGCAGAACGGCCATAAGGCGCCCGAGGCAGCAATAGACCCATGGAGACAAGTCTGCTGGAGGACGATGTATTGAATCGGGACGCAATTTGAGTGTTCCATCGTCATTAGGAGGCCCTGATGTTACAATTAACTATCAGTTTTTCGTCCCATTCGATAATCTAGACTCACAGCAGAACGGCCATAAGGTGCCCGAGGCAGCAATAGACCCATGGAGTCAAGTCGGCTGGAGGACGATGTATTGAATCGGGACGTAATTTGTGTGGTCCATCGTCATTGGAAGGCCCTGAATGTTGCAATTAACTATCAGTTTTTCGTCCCATTCCATAATCTAGACTCACAGCAGAACGGCCATAAGGTGCCCGAGGCAGCAATAGACCCATGAAGACAAGTCTGCTGGAGGACGATGTATTGAATCGGGACGCAATTTGAGTGATCCATCGTCATGAGGTGGCCCTGAACGTTACAATTCACTATCAGTTTTTCGTCCCATTCGATAATCTAGACTCACAAAAGAACGGCCATACGGTGGCCGAGGCAGCAATAGACCCATGGAGTCAAGTCGGCTGGAGGACGATGTATTGAATCGGGACGCAATTTGTGTGGTCCATCGTCATTAGGTGGCCCTGAATGTTACAATTCACTATCAGTTTTTCGTCGGTTTCGAAAATCTTTGACTCACAGCAGAACGGCCTTAAGGTGCCCGATGCAGCAATAGACCCATCGAGACAAGTCGGCTGGAGGACGATGTATTGAATCGGGACGCAAGTTGAGTGATCCATCGTCATTAGGTGGCCCTGAATGGTACAATTCACTATCAGTTTTTCGTCCGATTCGAAAATCTTTGACTCACAGAGGGAACGACCATAAGGTGCCAGAGGCAGCAATAGGCCCATGGAGACAAGTCTGCTGGAGGACGATGTATTGAATCGGGACGCAATTTGAGTGTGCCATCGTCATTAGGAGGCCCTGAATGTTACAATTAACTATCAGTTTTTCGTCCCATTCGATAATCTAGACTCACGGGAGAACGACCATAAGGTGCCCGAGGCAGCAATAGACCCATGGAGACAAGTCTGCTGGAGGACGAGGTATTGAATCGGGACGCAATTTCCATCGGCATTAGGAGGCCCTGAACGTTACAATTCACTATCAGTTTTTCGTCCGATTCGAAAATCTTTGACTCAGAGCAGAACGGCCATAAGTTGCCCGAGGCAGCAATAGACCCATGGAGACAAGTCTGCTGGAGGACGATATATTGAATCGGGACGCAATTTGAGTGATCCATTATCATTAGGTGGCCCTGAACGTTACAATTCACTATCAGTTTTTCGTCCGATTCGAAAATCTTTGACTCACAGCAGAACGGCCATAAGGTGCCCGAGGCAGCAATAGACCCATGGAGTAAAGTCGGCTGGAGGACGATGTATTGAATCGGGACGCAATTTGTGTGGTCCATCGTCATTAGGAGGCCCTGAATGTTACAATTCACTATCATTTTTTCGTCCGATTCGAAAATCTTTGACTCACAGCAGAACGGCCATAAGGTGCCCGAGGCAGCAATAGACCCATGGAGACAAGTCTGCTGGAGGGCGATGTATTGAATCGGGACGCAATTTGAGTGTTCCATCGTTATTAGGAGGCCCTGAACGTACAATTCACTATTAGTTTTTCGTCCTATTTGAAAATCTTTGAGTCACAGCAGTTCGGCCATAAGGTGCCCGAGGCAGCAATAGACCCATGGAGACAAGTCTGCTGGAGGATTATGTATTGAATCGGGACGCAATTTGAGTGTTCCATCGTCATTAGGAGGCCCTGAATGTTACAATTAACTATCAGTTTTTCGTCCCATTCGATAATCTAGACTCACGGGAGAACGACCATAAGGTGTCCGAGGCAGCAATAGACCCATGGAGACAAGTCTGCTGGAGGACGAGGTATTGAATCGGGACACAATTTGAGTGATCCATAGTCATTAGGTGGCCCTGAATGGTACAATTCACTATCAGTTTTTCGTCCGATTCGAAAATCTTTGACTCACAGCAGAACTGCCATAAGGTGCCCGAGGCAGCAATAGACCCATGGAGACAAGTCGGCTGGAGGACGATGTATTGAATCGGGGCGCAATTTGAGTGATCCATCGTCATTAGGTGGCCCTGAATGGTACAATTCACTATCAGTTTTTCGTCCGATTCGAAAATCTTTGACTCACAGCAGAACGACCATAAGGTGCCAGAGGCAGCAATAGACCCATGGAGACAAGTCTGCTGGAGGACGATGTATTGAATCGGGACGCAATTTGAGTGTGCCATCGTCATTAGGGGGCCCTGAATGTTACAATTAACTATCAGTTTTTCGTCCCATTCGATAATCTAGACTCACGGGAGAACGACCATAAGGTGCCCGAGGCAGCAATAGACCCATGGAGACAAGTCTGCTGGAGGACGAGGTACTGAATCGGGACGCAATTTGAGTGTTTCATCGGCATTAGGAGGCCCTGAACGTTACAATTCACTATCAGTTTTTCGTCCCATTCGAAAATCTTTGACTCACAGCAGAACGGCCATAAGTTGCCCGAGGCAGCAATAGACCCATGGAGACAAGTCTGCTGGAGGACGATGTATTGAATCGGGACGCAATTTGAGTGATCGATCGTCATTAGGTGGCCCTGAACGTTACAATTCACTATCAGTTTTTCGTCCGATTCGAAAATCTTTGACTCACAGCAGAACGGCCATAAGGTGCCCGAGGCAGCAATAGACCCATGGAGACAAGTCTGCACGAGGACGATGTATTGAATCGGGACGCAATTTGAGTGTTCCATCGTCATTAGGAGGCCCTGATGTTACAATTAACTATCAGCTTTTCGTCCCATTCGATAATCTAGACTCACAGCAGAACGGCCATAAGGTGCCCGAGGCAGCAATAGACCCATGGAGTCAAGTCGGCTGGAGGACGATGTATTGAATCGGGACGTAATTTGTGTGGTCCATCGTCATTGGGAGGCCCTGAATGTTGCAATTAACTATCAGATTTTCGTCCCATTCGATAAACTAGACTCACAGCAGAACGGCCATAAGGTGCCCGAGGCAGCAATAGACCCATGAAGACAAGTCTGCTGGAGGACGATGTATTGAATCGGGACGCAATTTGAGTGATCCATCGTCATTAGGTGGCCCTGAACGTTACAATTCACTATCAGATTTTCGTCCCATTCGATAATCTAGACTCACAGCGGAACGGCCTTAAGGTGCCCGTGGCAGCAACAGACTCTTGGAGTCAAGTCGGATGGAGGACGATGTATTGAATCGGGACGCAATTTGTGTGGTTCATCGTCATTAGGTGGCCCTGAACGTTACAATTCACTATCAGTTTTTCGTCCGATTCGAAAATCTTTGACTCACAGCAGAACGGCCATAAGGTGCCCGAGGCAGCATTAGACCCATGGAGACAAGTCTGCTGGAGGACGATGTATTGAATCGGGACGCAATTTGATTGTTCCATCGTCATTAGGAGGCCCTGAATGTTACAATTAACTATTAGTTTTTCGTCCCATTCGATAATCTAGACTCACAGCAGATCGGCCATAAGGTGCCCGAGGCAGCAATAGACCCATGGAGTCAAGTCGGCTGGAGGACGATGTATTGAATTGGGACGCAATTTGAGTGATCCATCGTCATTAGGTGACCCAAAATGTTACAATTCACTATCAGTTTTTTGTCAGATTCGAAAATCTTTGACTCACAGCAGAACGGCCATAAGGTGCCAGAGGCTGCAATAGACCCATGGAGACAAGTCTGCTGCAGGACGATGTATTGAATCGGGACGCAATTTGAGTGTTCTATCGTCATTAGGAGGCCCTGAATGTTACAATTCACTATCAGTTTTTCGTCCGATTCGAAAATCTTTGACTCACAGCAGAACGGCCATAAGGTGCCCGAGGCAGCAATAGACCCATGGAGACAAGTCTGCTGGGGGACGATGTATTGAATCGGGACGCAATTTGAGTGTTCCATCGTCATTAGGAGGCCCTGAATGTTAAAAATAACTATCAGTTTTTCGTCCCATTCGATAATCTAGACTCACAGCAGAACGGCCATAAGGTGGCCGAGGCAGCAGTAGACCCATGGAGTCAAGTCGGCTGGAGGACGATGTATTGAATCGGGACGCAATTTGTGTGGTCCATCGTCATTATGTGGCCCTGAATGTTACAATTCACTATCAGTTTTTCGTCCGTTTCGAAAATCTTTGACTCACAGCAGAACGGCCTTAAGGTGCCCGATGCAGCTATAGACCCATGGAGACAAGTCGGCTGGAGGACGATGTATTGAATCGGGACGCAAGTTGAGTGATCCATCGTCATTAGGTGGCCCTGAATGGTACAATTCACTATCAGTTTTTCGTCCGATTCGAAAATCTTTGACTCACAGCAGAACGGCCATAAGGTGCCCGATGCAGCAATAGACCCATGGAGACAAGTCGGCTGGAGGACGATGTATTGAATCGGGGCGCAATTTGAGTGATCCATCGTCAATAGGTGGCCCTGAATGGTACAATTCACTATCAGTTTTTCGTCCGATTCGAAAATCTTTGACTCACAGCAGAACGACCATAAGGTGCCAGAGGCAGCAATAGACCCATGGAGACAAGCCTGCTGGAGGACGATGTATTGAATCGGGACGCAATTTGAGTGTGCCATCGTCATTAGGAGGCCCTGAATGTTACAATTAACTATCAGTTTTTCGTCCCATTCGATAATCTAGACTCACAGCAGAACGGCCATAAGGTGCCCGAGGCAGCAATAGACCCATGGAGTCAAGTCGGCTGGAGGACGATGTATTGAATCGGTACGCATATTGTGTGGTCCATCGTCATTAGGAGGCCCTGAATGTTACAATTAACTATCAGTTTTTCGTCCCATTCGATAATCTAGACTCACAGCAGAACGGCCATAAGGTGCCCGAGGCAGCAATAGACCCATGAAGACAAGTCTGTTGGAGGACGATGTATTGAATCGGGACGCAATTTGAGTGATCCATCGTCATTAGGTGGCCCTGAACGTTACAATTCACTATCAGTTTTTCGTCCCATTCGATAATCTAGACTCACAGCGGAACGGCCATAAGGTGCCCGAGGCAGCAATAGACCCTTGGAGTCAAGTCTGCTGGAGGACAATGTATTGAATCGGGACGCAATTTGTGTGGTTCATCGTCATTAAGTGGCCCTGAATGTTACAATTCACTATCAGTTTTTCGTCCGATTCGAAAATCTTTGACTCACAGCAGAACGGCCATAAGGTGCCCGAGGCAGCAATAGACCCATGGAGACAAGTCTGCCGGAGGGCGATGTATTGAATCGGGACGCAATTTGAGTGTTCCATCGTTATTAGGAGGCCCTGAACGTACAATTCACTATCAGTTTTTCGTCCTATTTGAAAATCTTTGAGTCACAGCAGATCGGCCATAAGGTGCCCGAGGCAGCAATAGACCCATGGAGACAAGTCTGCTGGAGGACGATGTATTGAATCGGGACGCAATTTGAGTGTTCCATCGTCATTAGGAGGCCCTGAATGATACAATTAACTAACAGTTTTTCGTCCCATTCGATAATCTAGACTCACGGGAGAACGACCATAAGGTGCCCGAGGCAGCAATAGACCCATGGAGACAAGTATACTGGAGGACGAGGTATTGAATCGGGACGCAATTTGAGTGATCCATCGTCATTACGTGGCCCTCAATGGTACAATTCACTATCAGTTTTTCGTCCGATTCGAAAATCTTTGACTCACGGCAGAACGGCCATAAGGTGCCCGAGGCAGCAATAGACCCATGGAGACAAGTCGGCTGGAGAATGATGAATTGAATCGGGGCGCAATTTGAGTGATCCATCGTCATTAGGTGGCCCTGAATGGTACAATTCACTATCAGTTTTTCGTCCGATTCGAAAATCTTTGACTCACAGCAGAACGACCATAAGGTGCCAGAGGCAGCAATAGACCCATGGAGACAAGTCTGCTGGAGGACGATGTATTGAATTGGGACGCAATTTGAGTGTGCCATCGTCATTAGCAGGTCCTGAATGTTACAATTAACTATCAGTTTTTCGTCCCATTCGATAATCTAGACTCACGGGAGAACGACCATAAGGTGCCGAGGCAGCAATAGACCCATGGAGACAAGTCTGCTGGAGGACGAGGTATTGAATCGGGACGCAATTTGAGTGTTCCATCGGCATTAGGAGGCCCTGAACGTTACAATTCACTATCAGTTTTTCGTCCCAATCGATAATCTAGACTCACAGCGGAACGGCCATAAGGTGCCCGAGGCAGCAATAGACCCTTGGAGTCAAGTCGGCTGGAGGACGATGTTTTGAAACGGGACGCAATTTGTGTGGTTCATCGTCATTAGGTGGCCCTGAATGTTACAATTCACTATCAGTTTTTCGTCCTATTCGAAAATCTTTGACTCACAGCAGAACGGCCATAAGGTGCCCGAGGCAGCAATAGACCCATGGAGACAAGTCTGCTGGAGGGCGATGTATTGAATCGGGACGCAATTGGAGTGTTCCATCGATATTAGGAGGCCCTGAACGTACAATTCACTATCAGTTTTTCGTCCTATTTGAAAATCTTTGAGTCACAGCAGATCGGCCATAAGGTGCCCGAGGCAGCAATAGACCCATGGAGACAAGTCTGCTGGAGGACGATGTATTGAATCGGGACGCAATTTGAGTGATCCATCGTCAATAGGTGGCCCTGAACGTTACAATTCACTATCAGTTTTTCGTCCGATTCGAAAATCATTGACTCACAGCAGAACGGCCATAAGGTGCCCGAGGCAGCAATAGACCCATGGAGACAAGTCTGCTGGAGGACGAGGTATTGAATCGGGACGCTATTTGAGTGTTCCATCGTCATTAGGAGGCCCTGAACGTTACAATTCACTATCAGTTTTTCGTCCGATTCGAAAATCTTTTACTCACAGCACAACGGCCATAAGGTGCCCGAGGCAGCAATAGACCCATGGAGACAAGTCGGCTGGAGGACGATGTATTGAATCCGGACGCAATTTCAGTGATCCATCGTCATTAGGTGGCCCTGAATGTGACAATTCACTATCAGTTTTTCGTCCGATTCGAAAATATTTAACTCACAGCAGAACGGCCGTAAGGTGCCCGAGGCAGCAATAGACCCATGGAGACAAGTCTGCTGGAGGACGATGTATTGAATCGGGACGCAATTTGATTGTTCCATCGTCATTAGGAGGCCCTGAACGTTACAATTCACTATCAGTTTTTCGTCTCATTCGATAATCTAGACTCACAGCAGAACGGCCATAAGGTGCTCGAGGCTGCAATAGACCAATGGAGACAAGTCTGCTGGACGACGATGTATTGAATCGGGACGCAATTTGAGTGATCCATCGTCATTAGGTGGCCCTGAACGTTACAATTCACTATCAGTTTTTCGTCCGATTCGAAAATCTTTGACTCACAGCAGAACGGCCATAAGGTGCCCGAGGCAGCAATAGACCCATGGAGACAAGTCTGCTGGAGGACGATGTATTGAATCGGGACGCAATTTGAGTGATCCATCGTCATTACGTGGCCCTGAACGTTACAATTCACTATCAGTTTATCGTCACATTCGATAATCTAGACTCACAGCAGAACGGCCATAATGTGCCCGAGGCAGCAATAGACTCATGGAGACAAGTCTGCTGGAGGACGATGTATTGAATCGGGACGCAATTTGAGTGATCCATCGTCATTAGGTGGCCCTGAACGTTACAATTCACTATCAGTTTTTCGTCCGATTCGAAAATCTTTTACCCACAGCAGAACGGCCATAAGGTGCCCGAGGCAGCAATAGACCCATGAAGACAAGTCTGCTGGAGGACGATGTATTGAATCGGGACGCAATTTGAGTGTTCCATCGTCATTAGGTGGCCCTGAACGTTACAATTCACTATCAGTTTTTTGTCCCATTCGCAAATCTTTGACTCACAGCAGTACGTCCATAAGGTGCTCGAGGCAGCAGTAGACCCATGGAGAAAAGTCGGCTGGAGGACGATGTATTGAAACGGGACGCAATTTGAGTGATCCATCGTCATTAGGTGGCCCTGAAAGTTACAATTCCCTATCAGTTTTTCGTCCGATTCGAAAATATTTAACTCACAGCAGAACGGCCATAAGGTGCCCGAGGCAGCAATAGACCCATGGAGACAAGTCTGCTGGAGGACGTATTGAATCGGGATGCAATTTGAGTGTTCCATCGTCATTAGGAGGACCTGATTGTTACAATTAACTATCAGTTTTTCGTCCCATTCGATAATCTAGACCCACGGGAGAACGACCATAAGGTGCCCGAGGCAGCAATAAACACATGGAGACAAGTCGGCTGGAGGACGATGTATTGAATCGGGACGCAATTTGAGTGATCCATCGTCATTAGGTGGCCCTGAACGTTACAATTCACTATCAGTTTTTCGTCTCATTCGATAATCTAGACTCACAGCAGAACGGCCATAAGGTGCTCGAGGCTGCAATAGACCCATGGAGTCAAGTCGGCTGGAGGACGATGTCTTGAATTGGGACGCAATTTGTGTGGTTTATCGTCATTAGGTGGCCCTGAATATTACAATTCACTATCAGTTTTTCGTCCGATTCGAAAATCTTTGACTCTCAGCAGATCGGCCACAAGGTGCCCGAGGCAGCAATAGACCCATGGAGACAAGTCTGCTGGAGGACGATGTATTGAATCGGGACGCAATTTGAGTGTTCCATCGTCATTAGGAGGCCCTGAACGTTACAATTCACTGTCAGTTTTTCGTCCGATTCGAAAATCTTTGAGTCACAGCAGAACGGCCATAAGGTGCCCGAGGCAGCAATAACCCATGGAGACAAGTCTGCTGGAGGGCGATGTATTGAATCGGGACGCAATTTGAGTGATCGATCGTTCATTAGGTGGCCCTGAACGTTACAATTCACTATCAGTTTTTCGTCCGATTCGAAAATCTTTGACTCACAGCAGAACGGCCATAAGGTGCCCGAGGCAGCAATAGACCCATGGAGACAAGTCCGCTGGAGGACGAGGTATTGAACCGGGACGCAATTTGAGTGTTCCATCGTCATTAGGACGCCCTGAACGTTACAATTCATTATCAGTTTTTCGTCGGATTCGACAATCTTTGACTAACAGCAGAATGGCCATAAGGTGCCCGAGGCAGCAATAGACCAATGGAGACAAGTCTGCTGGACGACGATGTATTGAATCGGGACGCAATTTGAGTGATCCATCGTCATTAGGTGGCCCTGAACGTTACAATTCACTATCAGTTTTTCGTCCGATTCGAAAATCTTTGACTCACCGCAGAACGGTCATAAGGTGCCCGAGGCAGCAATAGACCCATAGAGACAAGTCTGCTGCAGGACGATGAATTGAATCAGGGGCGCAATTTGAGTGCTCCATCATCATTAGGTGGCCCTGAACGTTACAATTCACTATCAGTTTTTCGTCCGATTCGAAAATCTTTGACTCACAGCAGAACGGCCATAAGGTGCCCGAGGCAGCAATAGACCCATGGAGACAAGTCTGCTGGAGGACGATGTATTGAATCTGGACGCAATATGAGTGTTCCATCGTCATTAGGAGGCCCTGATGTTACAATTAACTATCAGTTTTTCATCCCATTCGATAATCTAGACTCACAGCAGAACGGCCATAAGGTGCCCGAGGCAGCAATAGACCCATGGAGTCAAGTCGGCTGGAGGACGATGTATTGAATCGGGACGCAATTTGTGTGGTCCATCGTCATTAGGAGGCCCTGAATGTTACAATTAACTATCAGTTTTTCGTCCCATTCGATAATCTAGACTCACAGCAGAACGGCCATAAGGTGCCCGAGGCAGCAATAGACCCATGAAGACAAGTCTGCTGGAGGACGATGTATTGAATCGGGACGCAATTTGAGTGATCCATCGTCATTAGCTGGCCCTGAACGTTAGAATTCACTATCAGTTTTTCGTCCCATTCGATAATCTAGACTCACAGCGGAACGGCCATAAGGTGCCCGAGGCAGCAATAGACCCATGGAGACAAGTCTGCTGGAGGACGAGGTATTGAATCGGTACGCAATTTGAGTGATCCATCGTCATTAGGTGGCCCTGAATGGTACAATTAACTATCAGTTTTTCGTCCGATTCGAAAATCTTTGACTCACAGCAGAACGGCCATAAGGTGCCCGAGGCAGCAATAGACCCATGGAGACAAGTCTGCTGGAGGGCGATGTATTGAATCGGGACGCAATTTGAGTGTTCCATCGTTATTAGGAGGCCCTGATCGTACAATTCACAATCAGTTTTTCGTCCTATTTGAAAATCTTTGAGTCACAGCAGATCGGCCATAAAGTGCCCGAGGCAGCAATAAACCCATGGAGACAAGTATGCTGGAGGACGATGTATTGAATCGGGACGCAATTTGAGTGTTCCATCATCATTAGGAGGCCCTGAATGTTACAATTAACTATCAGTTTTTCGTCCCATTCGATAATCTAGACTCACTTGAGAACGACCATAAGGTGCCCGAGGCAGCAATAGACCCATGGAGACAAGTCTGCTGGAGGACGAGGTATTGAATCGGTACGCAATTTGAGTGATCCATCGTCATTAGGTGGCCCTGAATGGTACAATTAACTATCAGTTTTTCGTCCGATTCGAAAATCTTTGACTCACAGCAGAACGGCCATAAGGTGCCCGAGGCAGCAATAGACCCATGGAGACAAGTCTGCTGGAGGACGATGTATTGAATCGGGACGGAATTTGAGTGTGCCATCGTCATTAGGAGGCCCTGAATGTTACAATTAACTATCAGTTTTTCGTCCCATTCGATAATCTAGACTCACTGGAGAACGACCATAAGGTGCCCGAGGCAGCAATAGACCCATGGAGACAAGTCTGCTGGAGGACGATGTATTGAATCGGGACGCAATTTGAGTGTTCCATCGGCATTAGGAGGCCCTGAACGTTACAATTCACTATCAGTTTTTCATCCGATTCGAAAATCTTTGACTCACAGCAGAACGGCCATAAGGTGCCCGAGGCAGCAATAGACCCATGGAGACAAGTCTGCTGGAGGACGATGTATTGAATCGGGACGCAATTTGAGTGATCCATCGTCATTAGGTGGCCCTGAACGTTACAATTCACTATCTGTTTTCCGTCCGATTCGAAAATCTTTGACTCACAGCAGAACGGCCATGAGGTGCCCGAGGCAGCAATAGACCCATGGAGACAAGTCTGCTGGAGGACGATGTATTGAATCGGGACGCAATTTGAGTGTTCCATCGTCATTAGGAGGCCCTGATGTTACAATTAACTATCAGTTTTTCGTCCCATTCGATAATCTAGACTCACAGCAGAACGGCCAAAAGGTGCCCGAGGCAGCAATAGACCCATGGAGTCAAGTCGGCTGGAGGACGATGTATTGAATCGGGACGTAATTTGTGTGGTCCATCGTCATTGGAAGGCCCTGAATGTTGCAATTAACTATCAGTTTTTCGTCCCATTCGATAATCTAGACTCACAGCAGAACGGCCATAAGGTGCCCGAGGCAGCAATAGACCCATGAAGACAAGTCTGCTGGAGGACGATGTATTGAATCGGGACGCAATTTGAGTGATCCATCGTCATTAGGTGGCCCTGAACGTTACAATTCACTATCAGTTTTTCGTCCCATTCGATAATCTAGACTCACAGCAGAACGGCCATAAGGTGGCCGAGGCAGCAATAGACCCATGGAGTCAAGTCGGCTGGAGGACGATGTATTGAACCGGGACGCAATTTGTGTGGTCCATCGTCATTAGGTGTCCCTGAATGTTACAATTCACTATCAGTTTTTCGTCCGTTTCGAAAATCTTTGACTCACAGCAGAACGGCCTTAAGGTGCCCGATGCAGCAATAGACCCATCGAGACAAGTCGGCTGGAGGACGATGTATTGAATCGGGACGCAAGTTGAGTGACCCATCGTCATTAGGTGGCCCTGAATGGTACAATTCACTATCAGTTTTTCGTCCGATTCGAAAATCTTTGACTCACAGAGGGAACGACCATAAGGTGCCAGAGGCAGCAATAGACCCATGGAGACAAGTCTGCTGGAGGACGATGTATTGAATCGGGACGCAATTTGAGTGTGCCATCGTCATTAGGAGGCCCTGAATGTTACAATTAACTATCAGTTTTTCGTCCCATTCGATAATCTAGACTCACGGGAGAACGACCATAAGGTGCCCGAGGCAGCAATAGACCCATGGAGACAAGTCTGCTGGAGGACGAGGTATTGAATCGGGACGCAATTTCCATCGGCATTAGGAGGCCCTGAACGTTACAATTCACTATCAGTTTTTCGTCCGATTCGAAAATCTTTGACTCAGAGCAGAACGGCCATAAGTTGCCCGAGGCAGCAATAGACCCATGGAGACAAGTCTGCTGGAGGACGATGTATTGAATCGGGACGCAATTTGAGTGATCCATCATCATTAGGTGGCCCTGAACGTTACAATTCACTATCAGTTTTTCGTCCGATTCGAAAATCTTTGACTCACAGCAGAACGGCCATAAGGTGCCCGAGGCAGCAATAGACCCATGGAGTAAAGTCGGCTGGAGTACGATGTATTGAATCGGGACGCAATTTGTGTGGTCCATCGTCATTAGGAGGCCCTGAATGTTACAATTAACTATCAGTTTTTCGTCCCATTCGATAATCTAGGCTCACAGCAGAACGGCCATAAGATGCCCGAGGCAGCAATAGACCCATGAAAACAAGTCTGCTGGAGGACGATGTATTGAATCGGGACGCAATTTGAGTGATCCATCGTCACTAGGTGGCCCTGAACGTTACAATTCACTATCAGTTTTTCGTCCCATTCGATAAATTAGACTCACAGCGGAACGGCCATAAGGTGCCCGAGGTAGCAATAGACCCATGGAGTCAAGTCGGCTGGAGGACGATGTATGGAATCGGGACGCAATTTGTGTGGTTCATCGTCATTAGGTGGCCCTGAATGTTACAATTCACTATCATTTTTTCGTCCGATTCGAAAATCTTTGACTCACAGCAGAACGGCCATAAGGTGCCCGAGGCAGCAATAGACCCATGGAGACAAGTCTGCTGGAGGGCGAGGTATTGAATCGGGACGCAATTTGAGTGTTCCATCGTTATTGGGAGGCCCTGAACGTACAATTCACTATCAGTTTTTCGTCCTATTTGAAAATCTTTGAGTCACAGCAGATCGGCCATAAGGTGCCCGAGGCAGCAATAGACCCATGGAGACAAGTCTGCTGGAGGATTATGTATTGAATCGGGACGCAATTTGAGTGTTCCATCGTCATTAGGAGGCCCTGAATGTTACAATTAACTATCAGTTTTTTGTCCCATTCGATAATCTAGACTCACAGCAGAACGGCCATAAGGTGCCCGAGGCAGCAATAGACCCATGAAGACAAGTCTGCTGGAGGACGATGTATTGAATCGGGACACAATTTGAGTGATCCATCGTCATTAGGTGGCCCTGAATGGTACAATTCACTATCAGTTTTTCGTCCGATTCGAAAATCTTTGACTCACAGCAGAACGGCCATAAGGTGCCCGAGGCAGCAATAGACCCATGGAGACAAGTCTGCTGGAGGACGATGTATTGAATCGGGACGCAATTTGAGTGATCCATCGTCATTAGGTGGCCCTGAACGTTACAATTCACTATCTGTTTTCCGTCCGATTCGAAAATCTTTGACTCACAGCAGAACGGCCATAAGGTGCCCGAGGCAGCAATAGACCCATGGAGACAAGTCTGCTGGAGGACGATGTATTGAATCGGGACGCAATTTGAGTGTTCCATCGTCATTAGGAGGCCCTGATGTTACAATTAACTATCAGTTTTTCGTCCCATTCGATAATCTAGACTCACAGCAGAACGGCCAAAAGGTGCCCGAGGCAGCAATAGACCCATGGAGTCAAGTCGGCTGGAGGACGATGTATTGAATCGGGACTTAATTTGTGTGGTCCATCGTCATTGGAAGGCCCTGAATGTTGCAATTAACTATCAGTTTTTCGTCCCATTCGATAATCTAGACTCACAGCAGAACGGCCATAAGGTGCCCGAGGCAGCAATAGACCCATGAAGACAAGTCTGCTGGAGGACGATGTATTGAATCGGGACGCAATTTGAGTGATCCATCGTCATTAGGTGGCCCTGAACGTTACAATTCACTATCAGTTTTTCGTCCCATTCGATAATCTAGACTCACAGCAGAACGGCCATAAGGTGGCCGAGGCAGCAATAGACCCATGGAGTCAAGTCGGCTGGAGGACGATGTATTGAATCGGGACGCAATTTGTGTGGTCCATCGTCATTAGGTGTCCCTGAATGTTACAATTCACTATCAGTTTTTCGTCCGTTTCGAAAATCTTTGACTCACAGCAGAACGGCCTTAAGGTGCCCGATGCAGCAATAGACCCATCGAGACAAGTCGGCTGGAGGACGATGTATTGAATCGGGACGCAAATTGAGTGACCCATCGTCATTAGGTGGCCCTGAATGGTACAATTCACTATCAGTTTTTCGTCCGATTCGAAAATCTTTGACTCACAGAGGGAACGACCATAAGGTGCCAGAGGCAGCAATAGACCCATGGAGACAAGTCTGCTGGAGGACGATGTATTGAATCGGGACGCAATTTGAGTGTGCCATCGTCATTAGGAGGCCCTGAATGTTACAATTAACTATCAGTTTTTCCGTCCCATTCGATAATCTAGACTCACGGGAGAACGACCATAAGGTGCCCGAGGCAGCAATAGACCCATGGAGACAAGTCTGCTGGAGGACGAGGTATTGAATCGGGACGCAATTTCCATCGGCATTAGGAGGCCCTGAACGTTACAATTCACTATCAGTTTTTCGTCCGATTCGAAAATCTTTGACTCAGAGCAGAACGGCCATAAGTTGCCCGAGGCAGCAATAGACCCATGGAGACAAGTCTGCTGGAGGACGATGTATTGAATCGGGACGCAATTTGAGTGATCCATCATCATTAGGTGGCCCTGAACGTTACAATTCACTATCAGTTTTTCGTCCGATTCGAAAATCTTTGACTCACAGCAGAACGGCCATAAGGTGCCCGAGGCAGCAATAGACCCATGGAGTAAAGTCGGCTGGAGTACGATGTATTGAATCGGGACGCAATTTGTGTGGTCCATCGTCATTAGGAGGCCCTGAATGTTACAATTAACTATCAGTTTTTCGTCCCATTCGATAATCTAGGCTCACAGCAGAACGGCCATAAGATGCCCGAGGCAGCAATAGACCCATGAAAACAAGTCTGCTGGAGGACGATGTATTGAATCGGGACGCAATTTGAGTGATCCATCGTCACTAGGTGGCCCTGAACGTTACAATTCACTATCAGTTTTTCGTCCCAATCGATAAATTAGACTCACAGCGGAACGGCCATAAGGTGCCCGAGGTAGCAATAGACCCATGGAGTCAAGTCGGCTGGAGGACGATGTATGGAATCGGGACGCAATTTGTGTGGTTCATCGTCATTAGGTGGCCCTGAATGTTACAATTCACTATCATTTTTTCGTCCGATTCGAAAATCTTTGACTCACAGCAGAACGGCCATAAGGTGCCCGAGGCAGCAATAGACCCATGGAGACAAGTCTGCTGGAGGGCGAGGTATTGAATCGGGACGCAATTTGAGTGTTCCATCGTTATTGGGAGGCCCTGAACGTACAATTCACTATCAGTTTTTCGTCCTATTTGAAAATCTTTGAGTCACAGCAGATCGGCCATACGGTGCCCGAGGCAGCAATAGACCCATGGAGACAAGTCTGCTGGAGGATTATGTATTGAATCGGGACGCAATTTGAGTGTTCCATCGTCATTAGGAGGCCCTGAATGTTACAATTAACTATCAGTTTTTTGTCCCATTCGATAATCTAGACTCACAGCAGAACGGCCATAAGGTGCCCGAGGCAGCAATAGACCCATGAAGACAAGTCTGCTGGAGGACGATGTATTGAATCGGGACACAATTTGAGTGATCCATCGTCATTAGGTGGCCCTGAAAGGTACAATTCACTATCAGTTTTTCGTCCGATTCGAAAATCTTTGACTCACAGCAGAACGGCCATAAGGTGCCCGAGGCAGCAATAGACCCATGGAGTCAAGTCGGCTGGAGGACGATGTATTGAATCGGGACGCAATTTGTGTGGTCCATCGTCATTAGGAGGCCCTGAATGTTACAATTCACTATCAGTTTTTCGTCCGATTCGAAAATCTTTGACTCACAGCAGAACGACCATAAGGTGCCAGAGGCAGCAATAGACCCATGGAGACAAGTCTGCTGGAGGACGATGTATTGAATCGGGACGGAATTTGAGTGTGCCATCGTCATTAGGAGGCCCTGAATGTTACAATTAACTATCAGTTTTTCGTCCCATTCGATAATCTAGACTCACTGGAGAACGACCATAAGGTGCCCGAGGCAGCAATAGACCCATGGAGACAAGTCTGCTGGAGGACGATGTATTGAATCGGGACGCAATTTGAGTGTTCCATCGGCATTAGGAGGCCCTGAACGTTACAATTCACTATCAGTTTTTCATCCGATTCGAAAATCTTTGACTCACAGCAGAACGGCCTTAAGGTGCCCGATGCAGCAATAGACCCATCGAGACAAGTCGGCTGGAGGACGATGTATTGAATCGGGACGCAAATTGAGTGACCCATCGTCATTAGGTGGCCCTGAATGGTACAATTCACTATCAGTTTTTCGTCCGATTCGAAAATCTTTGACTCACAGAGGGAACGACCATAAGGTGCCAGAGGCAGCAATAGACCCATGGAGACAAGTCTGCTGGAGGACGATGTATTGAATCGGGACGCAATTTGAGTGTGCCATCGTCATTAGGAGGCCCTGAATGTTACAATTAACTATCAGTTTTTCCGTCCCATTCGATAATCTAGACTCACGGGAGAACGACCGTAAGGTGCCCGAGGCAGCAATAGACCCATGGAGACAAGTCTGCTGGAGGACGAGGTATTGAATCGGGACGCAATTTCCATCGGCATTAGGAGGCCCTGAACGTTACAATTCACTATCAGTTTTTCGTCCGATTCGAAAATCTTTGACTCAGAGCAGAACGGCCATAAGTTGCCCGAGGCAGCAATAGACCCATGGAGACAAGTCTGCTGGAGGACGATGTATTGAATCGGGACGCAATTTGAGTGATCCATCATCATTAGGTGGCCCTGAACGTTACAATTCACTATCAGTTTTTCGTCCGATTCGAAAATCTTTGACTCACAGCAGAACGGCCATAAGGTGCCCGAGGCAGCAATAGACCCATGGAGTAAAGTCGGCTGGAGTACGATGTATTGAATCGGGACGCAATTTGTGTGGTCCATCGTCATTAGGAGGCCCTGAATGTTACAATTAACTATCAGTTTTTCGTCCCATTCGATAATCTAGGCTCACAGCAGAACGGCCATAAGATGCCCGAGGCAGCAATAGACCCATGAAAACAAGTCTGCTGGAGGACGATGTATTGAATCGGGACGCAATTTGAGTGATCCATCGTCACTAGGTGGCCCTGAACGTTACAATTCACTATCAGTTTTTCGTCCCAATCGATAAATTAGACTCACAGCGGAACGGCCATAAGGTGCCCGAGGTAGCAATAGACCCATGGAGTCAAGTCGGCTGGAGGACGATGTATGGAATCGGGACGCAATTTGTGTGGTTCATCGTCATTAGGTGGCCCTGAATGTTACAATTCACTATCATTTTTTCGTCCGATTCGAAAATCTTTGACTCACAGCAGAACGGCCATAAGGTGCCCGAGGCAGCAATAGACCCATGGAGACAAGTCTGCTGGAGGGCGAGGTATTGAATCGGGACGCAATTTGAGTGTTCCATCGTTATTGGGAGGCCCTGAACGTACAATTCACTATCAGTTTTTCGTCCTATTTGAAAATCTTTGAGTCACAGCAGATCGGCCATAAGGTGCCCGAGGCAGCAATAGACCCATGGAGACAAGTCTGCTGGAGGATTATGTATTGAATCGGGACGCAATTTGAGTGTTCCATCGTCATTAGGAGGCCCTGAATGTTACAATTAACTATCAGTTTTTTGTCCCATTCGATAATCTAGACTCACAGCAGAACGGCCATAAGGTGCCCGAGGCAGCAATAGACCCATGAAGACAAGTCTGCTGGAGGACGATGTATTGAATCGGGACACAATTTGAGTGATCCATCGTCATTAGGTGGCCCTGAATGGTACAATTCACTATCAGTTTTTCGTCCGATTCGAAAATCTTTGACTCACAGCAGAACGGCCATAAGGTGCCCGAGGCAGCAATAGACCCATGGAGTCAAGTCGGCTGGAGGACGATGTATTGAATCGGGACGCAATTTGTGTGGTCCATCGTCATTAGGAGGCCCTGAATGTTACAATTCACTATCAGTTTTTCGTCCGATTCGAAAATCTTTGACTCACAGCAGAACGACCATAAGGTGCCAGAGGCAGCAATAGACCCATGGAGACAAGTCTGCTGGAGGACGATGTATTGAATCGGGACGGAATTTGAGTGTGCCATCGTCATTAGGAGGCCCTGAATGTTACAATTAACTATCAGTTTTTCGTCCCATTCGATAATCTAGACTCACTGGAGAACGACCATAAGGTGCCCGAGGCAGCAATAGACCCATGGAGACAAGTCTGCTGGAGGACGATGTATTGAATCGGGACGCAATTTGAGTGTTCCATCGGCATTAGGAGGCCCTGAACGTTACAATTCACTATCAGTTTTTCATCCGATTCGAAAATCTTTGACTCACAGCAGAACGGCCATAAGGTGCCCGTGGCAGCAATAGACCCATGGAGACAAGTCTGCTGGAGGACGATGTATTGAATCGGGACGCAATTTGAGTGATCCATCGTCATTAGGTGGCCCTGAACGTTACAATTCACTATCTGTTTTCCGTCCGATTCGAAAATCTTTGACTCACAGCAGAACGGCCATAAGGTGCCCGAGGCAGCAATAGACCCATGGAGACAAGTCTGCTGGAGGACGATGTATTGAATCGGGACGCAATTTGAGTGTTCCATCGTCATTAGGAGGCCCTGATGTTACAATTAACTATCAGTTTTTCGTCCCATTCGATAATCTAGACTCACAGCAGAACGGCCATAAGGTGCCCGAGGCAGCAATAGACCCATGGAGTCAAGTCGGCTGGAGGACGATGTATTGAATCGGGACGTAATTTGTGTGGTCCATCGTCATTGGAAGGCCCTGAATGTTGCAATTAACTATCAGTTTTTCGTCCCATTCGATAATCTAGACTCACAGCAGAACGGCCATAAGGTGCCCGAGGCAGCAATAGACCGATGAAGACAAGTCTGCTGGAGGACGATGTATTGAATCGGGACGCAATTTGAGTGATCCATCGTCATTAGGTGGCCCTGAACGTTACAATTCACTATCTGTTTTTCGTCCCATTCGATAATCTAGACTCACAGCAGAACGGCCATAAGGTGGCCGAGGCAGCAATAGACCCATGGAGTCAAGTCGGCTGGAGGACGATGTATTGAATCGGGACGCAATTTGTGTGGTCCATCGTCATTAGGTGGCCCTGAATGTTACAATTCACTATCAGTTTTTCGTCCGTTTCGAAAATCTTTGACTCACAGCAGAACGGCCTTAAGGTGCCCGATGCAGCAATAGACCCATCGAGACAAGTCGGCTGGAGGACGATGTATTGAATCGGGACGCAAGTTGAGTGATCCATCGTCATTAGGTGGCCCTGAATGGTACAATTCACTATCAGTTTTTCGTCCGATTCGAAAATCTTTGAGTCACAGAGGGAACGACCATAAGGTGCCAGAGGCAGCAATAGACCCATGGAGACAAGTCTGCTGGAGGACGATGTATTGAATCGGGACGCAATTTGAGTGTGCCATCGTCATTAGGAGGCCCTGAATGTTACAATTAACTATCAGTTTTTCGTCCCATTCGATAATCTAGACTCACGGGAGAACGACCATAAGGTGCCCGAGGCAGCAATAGACCCATGGAGACAAGTCTGCTGGAGGACGAGGTATTGAATCGGGACGCAATTTCCATCGGCATTAGGAGGCCCTGAACGTTACAATTCACTATCAGTTTTTCGTCCGATTCGAAAATCTTTGACTCAGAGCAGAACGGCCATAAGTTGCCCGAGGCAGCAAGAGACCAATGGAGACAAGTCTGCTGGAGGACGATGTATTGAATCGGGACGCAATTTGAGTGATCCATCATCATTAGGTGGCCCTGAACGTTACAATTCACTATCAGTTTTTCGTCCGATTCGAAAATCTTTGACTCACAGCAGAACGTCCATAAGGTGCCCGAGGCAGCAATAGACCCATGGAGTAAAGTCGGCTGGAGTACGATGTATTGAATCGGGACGCAATTTGTGTGGTCCATCGTCATTAGGAGGCCCTGAATGTTACAATTAACTATCAGTTTTTCGTCCCATTCGATAATCTAGGCTCACAGCAGAACGGCCATAAGGTGCCCGAGGCAGCAATAGACCCATGAAGACAAGTCTGCTGGAGGACGATGTATTGAATCGGGACGCAATTTGAGTGATCCATCGTCACTAGGTGGCCCTGAACGTTACAATTCACTATCAGTTTTTCGTCCCATTCGATAAATTAGACTCACAGCAGAACGGCCATAAGGTGCCCGAGGTAGCAATAGACCCTTGGAGTCAAGTCGGCTGGAGGACGATGTATTGAATCGGGACGCAATTTGTGTGGTTCATCGTCATTAGGTGGCCCTGAATGTTACAATTCACTATCATTTTTTCGTCCGATTCGAAAATCTTTGACTCACAGCAGAACGGCCATAAGGTGCCCGAGGCAGTAATAGACCCATGGAGACAAGTCTGCTGGAGGGCGATGTATTGAATCGGGACGCAATTTGAGTGTTCCATCGTTATTAGGAGGCCCTGAACGTACAATTCACAATCAGTTTTTCGTCCTATTTGAAAATCTTTGAGTCACAGCAGATCGGCCATAAGGTGCCCGAGGCAGCAATAGACCCATGGAGACAAGTCTGCTGGAGGATTATGTATTGAATCGGGACGCAATTTGAGTGTTCCATCGTCATTAGTTGGCCCTGAATGTTACAATTAACTATCAGTTTTTCGTCCCATTCGATAATCTAGACGCACGGGAGAACGACCATAAGGTGCCCGAGGCAGCAATAGACCCATGGAGACAAGTCTGCTGGAGGACGAGGTATTGAATCGGGACACAATTTGAGTGATCCATCGTCATTAGGTGGCCCTGAATGGTACAATTCACTATCAGTTTTTCGTCCGATTCGAAAATCTTTGACTCACAGCAGAACGGCCATAAGGTGCCCGAGGCGGCAATAGACCCATGGAGACAAGTCGGCTGGAGGACGATGTATTGAATCGGGGCGCAATTTGAGTGATCCATCGTCATTAGGTGGCCCTGAATGGTACAATTCACTATCAATTTTTCGTCCGATTCGAAAATCTTTGACTCACAGCGGAACGACCATAAGGTGCCAGAGGCAGCAATAGACCCATGGAGACAAGTCGGCTGGAGGACGATGTATTGAATCGGGACGCAATTTGAGTGTGCCATCGTCATTAGGGGGCCCTGAATGTTACAATTAACTATCAGTTTTTCGTCCCATTCGATAATCTAGACTCACGGGAGAACGACCATAAGGTGCCCGAGGCAGCAATAGACCCATGGAGACAAGTCTGCTGGAGGACGAGGTATTGAATCGGGACGCAATTTGAGTGTTCCATCGGCATTAGGAGGCCCTGAACGTTACAATTCACTATCAGTTTTTCGTCCCATTCGAAAATCTTTGACTCACAGCAGAACGGCCATAAGGTGCCCGAGGCAGCAATAGACCCATGGAGACAAGTCTGCTGGAGGACGATGTATTGAATCGGGACGCAATTTGAGTGATCCTTCGTCATTAGGTGGCCCTGAACGTTACAATTCACTATCAGTTTTTCGTCCGATTCGAAAATCTTTGACTCACAGCAGAACGGCCATAAGGTGCCCGAGGCAGCAATAGACCCATGGAGACAAGTCTGCTGGAGGACGATGTATTGAATCGGGACGCAATTTGAGTGTTCCATCGTCATTAGGAGGCCCCGATGTTACAATTAACTATCAGCTTTTCGTCCCATTCGATAATCTAGACTCACAGCAGAACGGCCATAAGGTGCCCGAGGCAGCAATAGACCCATGGAGTCAAGTCGGCTGGAGGACGATGTATTGAATCGGGACGTAATTTGTGTGGTCCATCGTCATTGGGAGGCCCTGAATGTTGCAATTAACTATCAGTTTTTCGTCCCATTCGATAAACTAGACTCACAGCAGAACGGCCATAAGGTGCCCGAGGCAGCAATAGACCCATGAAGACAAGTCTGCTGGAGGACGATGTATTGAATCGGGACGCAATTTGAGTGATCCATCGTCATTAGGTGGCCCTGAACGTTACAATTAACTATCAGTTTTTCGTCCCATTCGATACTCTAGACTCACAGCGGAACGGCCATAAGGTGCCCGTGGCAGCAACAGATTCTTGGAGTCAAGTCGGATGGAGGACGATGTATTGAATCGGGACGCAATTTGTGTGGTTCATCGTCATTAGGTGGCCCTGAACGTTACAATTCACTATCAGTTTTTCGTCCGATTCGAAAATCTTTGACTGACAGCAGAACGGCCATAAGGTGCCCGAGGCAGCATTAGACCCATGGAGACAAGTCTGCTGGAGGACGATGTATTGAATCGGGACGCAATTTGATTGTTCCATCGTCATTAGGAGGCCCTGAATGTTACAATTAACTATTAGTTTTTCGTCCCATTCGATAATCTAGACTCACAGCAGATCGGCCATAAGGTGCCCGAGGCAGCAATAGACCCATGGAGTCAAGTCGGCTGGAGGACGATGTATTGAATTGGGACGCAATTTGAGTGATCCATCGTCATTAGGTGACCCAAAATGTTACAATTCACTATCAGTTTTTTGTCAGATTCGAAAATCTTTGACTCACAGCGGAACGGCCATAAGGTGCCAGAGGCTGCAATAGACCCATGGAGACAAGTCTGCTGCAGGACGATGTATTGAATCGGGACGCAATTTGAGTGTTCTATCGTCATTAGGAGGCCCTGAACGTTACAATTCACTATCAGTTTTTCGTCCGATTCGAAAATCTTTGACTCACAGCAGAACGGCCATAAGGTGCCCGAGGCAGCAATAGACCCATGGAGACAAGTCTGCTGGGGGACGATGTATTGAATCGGGACGCAATTTGAGTGTTCCATCGTCATTAGGAGGCCCTGAATGTTAAAAATAACTATCAGTTTTTCGTCCCATTCGATAATCTAGACTCACAGCAGAACGGCCATAAGGTGGCCGAGGCAGCAGTAGACCCATGGAGTCAAGTCGGCTGGAGGACGATGTATTGAATCGGGACTCAATTTGTGTGGTCCATCGTCATTATGTGGCCCTGAATGTTACAATTCACTATCAGATTTTCGTCCGTTTCGAAAATCTTTGACTCACAGCAGAACGGCCTTAAGGTGCCCGATGCAGCTATAGACCCATGGAGACAAGTCGGCTGGAGGACGACGTATTGAATCGGGACGCAAGTTGAGTGATCCATCGTCATTAGGTGGCCCTGAATGGTACAATTCACTATCAGTTTTTCGTCCGATTCGAAAATCTTTGACTCACAGCAGAACAGCCATAAGGTGCCCGATGCAGCAATAGACCCATGGAGACAAGTCGGCTGGAGGACGATGTATTGAATCGGGGCGCAATTTGAGTGATCCATCGTCAATAGGTGGCCCTGAATGGTACAATTCACTATCAGTTTTTCGTCCGATTCGAAAATCTTTGACTCACAGCAGAACGACCATAAGGTGCCAGAGGCAGCAATAGACCCATGGAGACAAGCCTGCTGGAGGACGATGTATTGAATCGGGACGCAATTTGAGTGTGCCATCGTCATTAGGAGGCCCTGAATGTTACAATTAACTATCAGTTTTTCGTCCCATTCGATAATCTAGACTCACAGCAGTACGGCCATAAGGTGCCCGAGGCAGCAATAGACCCATGGAGTCAAGTCGGCTGGAGGACTATTTATTGAATCGGAACGCATTTTGTGTGGTCCATCGTCATTAGGAGGCCCTGAATGTTACAATTAACTATCAGTTTTTCGTCCCATTCGATAATCTAGACTCACAGCAGAACGGCCATAAGGTGCCCGATGCAGCAATAGACCCATGAAGACAAGTCTGCTGGAGGACGATGTATTGAATCGGGACGCAATTTGAGTGATCCATCGTCATTAGGTGGCCCTGAACGTTACAATTCACTATCAGTTTTTCGTCCCATTCGATAATCTAGACTCACGGGAGAACGACCATAAGGTGCCTGAGGCAGCAATAGACCCATGGAGACAAGTCTGCTGGAGGACGAGGTATTGAATCGGGACGCAATTTGAGTTTTCCATCGGCATTAGGAGGCCCTGAACGTTACAATTCACTATCAGTTTTTCGTCCCAATCGATAATCTAGACTCACAGCGGAACGGCCATTAGGTGCCCGAGGCAGCAATAGACCCTTGGAGTCAAGTCGGCTGGAGGACGATGTTTTGAAACGGGACGCAATTTGTGTGGTTCATCGTCATTAGGTGGCCCTGAATGTTACAATTCACTATCAGTTTTTCGTCCTATTCGAAAATCTTTGACTCACAGCAGAACGGCCATAAGGTGCCCGAGGCAGCAATAGACCCATGGAGACAAGTCTGCTGGAGGGCGATATATTGAATCGGGACGCAATTGGAGTGTTCCATCGATATTAGGAGGCCCTGAACGTACAATTCACTATCAGTTTTTCGTCCTATTTGAAAATCTTTGAGTCACAGCAGATCGGCCATAAGGTGCCCGAGGCAGCAATAGACCCATGGAGACAAGTCTGCTGGAGGACGATGTATTGAATCGGGACGCAATTTGAGTGATCCATCGTCAATAGGTGGCCCTGATCGTTACAATTCACTATCAGTTATTCGTCCGATTCGAAAATCTTTGACTCACAGCAGAACGGCCATAAGGTGCCCGAGGCAGCAATAGACCCATGGAGACAAGTCTGCTGGAGGACGAGGTATTGAATCGGGACGCTATTTGAGTGTTCCATCGTCATTAGGACTCCCTGAACGTTACAATTCACTATCAGTTTTTCATCCGATTCGAAAATCTTTTACTCACAGCACAACGGCCATAAGGTGCCCGAGGCAGCAATAGGCCCATGGAGACAAGTCGGCTGGAGGACGATGTATTGAATCCGGACGCAATTTCAGTGATCCATCGTCATTAGGTGGCCCTGAATGTTACAATTCACTATCAGTTTTTCGTCCGATTCGAAAATATTTGACTCACAGCAGAACGGCCGTAAGGTGCCCGAGGCAGCAATAGACCCATGGAGACAAGTCTGCTGGAGGACGTATTGAATCGGGACGCAATTTGAGTGTTCCATCGTCATTAGGAGGCCCTGATTGTTTTAATTAACTATCAGTTTATCGTCCCATTCGATAATCTGGACTCACAGCAGAACGGCCATAATGTGCCCGAGGCAGCAATAGACTCATGGAGACAAGTCTGCTGGAGGACGATGTATTGAATCGGGACGCAATTTGAGTGTTCCATCGTCATTAGGAGGCCCTGATTGTTACAATTAACTATCAGTTTTTCGTCCCATTCGATAATCTAGACCCACGGGAGAACGACCATATGGTGCCCGAGGCAGCAATAGACCCATGGAGTCAAGTCGGCTGGAGGACGATGTCTTGAATTGGGACGCAATTTGTGTGGTTTATCGTCATTAGGTGGGCCTGAATATTACAATTCACTATCAGTTTTTCGTCCGATTCGAAAATCTTTGACTCTCAGCAGATCGGCCACAAGGTGCCCGAGGCAGCAATAGACCCATGGAGACAAGTCTGCTGGAGGACGATGTATTGAATCGGGACGCAATTTGAGTGTTCCATCGTCATTAGGAGGCCCTGAACGTTAGAATTCACTATCAGTTTTTCGTCCGATTCGAAAATCTTTGAGTCACAGCAGAACGGCCATAAGGTGCCCGAGGCAGCAATAACCCATGGAGACAAGTCTGCTGGAGGACGATGTATTGAATCGGGACGCAATTTGAGTGATCGATCGTCATTAGGTGGCCCTAAACGTTACAATTCACTATCAGTTTTTCGTCCGATTCGAAAATCTTTGACTCACAGCAGAACGGCCATAAGGTGCCCGAGGCAGCAATAGACCCATGGAGACAAGTCTGCTGGAGGACGAGGTATTGAACCGGGACGCAATTTGAGTGTTCCATCGTCATTAGGACGCCCTGAACGTTACAATTCATTATCAGTTTTTCGTCGGATTCGACAATCTTTGACTAACAGCAGAATGGCCATAAGGTGCCCGAGGCAGCAATAGACCAATGGAGACAAGTCTGCTGGACGACGATGTATTGAATCGGGACTCAATTTGAGTGATCCATTGTCATTAGGTGGCCCTGAACGTTACAATTCACTATCAGTATTTCGTCCGATTCGAAAATCTTTGACTCACAGCAGAACGGCCATAAGGTGCCCGAGGCAGCAATAGACCCATGGAGACAAGTCTGCTGGAGGACGATGTATTGAATCGGGACGCAATTTGAGTGATCCATCGTCATTAGGTGGCCCTGAACGTTACAATTCACTATCAGTTTATCGTCCCATTCGATAATCTGGACTCACAGCAGAACGGCCATAATGTGCCCGAGGCAGCAATAGACTCATGGAGACAAGTCTGCTGGAGGACGATGTATTGAATCGGGACGCAATTTGAGTGATCCATCGTCATTAGGTGGCCCTGAACGTTACAATTCACTATCAGTTTTTCGTCCGATTCAAAAATCTTTGACCCACAGCAGAACGGCCATAAGGTGCCCGAGGCAGCAATAGACCCATGAAGACAAGTCTGCTGGAGGACGATGTATTGAATCGGGACGCAATTTGAGTGTTCCATCGTCATTAGGTGGCCCTGAACGTTACAATTCACTATCAGTTTTTTGTCCCATTCGCAAATCTTTGATTCACAGCAGTACGTCCATAAGGTGCTCGAGGCAGCAGTAGACCCATGGAGACAAGTCGGCTGGAGGACGATGTATTGAATCGGGACGCAATTTGAGTGATCCATCGTCATTAGGTGGCCCAGAATGTTACAATTCACTATCAGTTTTTCGTCAGATTCGAAAATCTTTGACTCACAGCAGAACGGCCATAAGGTGCCCGAGGCAGCAATAGACCCATGGAGACAAGTCGGCTGGAGGACGATGTATTGAATCCGGACGCAATTTGAGTGATCCATAATCATTAGGTGGCCCTGAATGTTACAATTCACTATCAGTTTTCCGTCCGATTCGAAAATCTTTAACTCACAGCAGAACGGCCATAAGGTGCCCGAGGCAGCAATAGACCCATGGAGACAAGTCTGCTGGAGGACGTATTGAATCGGGACGCAATTTGAGTGTTCCATCGTCATTAGGAGGCCCTGAATGTTACAATTAACTATCAGTTTTTCGTCCCATTCGATAATCTAGACTCACGGGAGAACGACCATAAGGTGCCCGAGGCAGCAATAGACCCATGGAGACAAGTCGGCTGGAGGACGATGTATTGAATCTGGACGCAATTTGAGTGATCCATCGTCATTAGGTGGCCCTGAACGTTACAATTCACTATCAGTTTTTCGTCGCATTCGATAATCTAGACTCACAGCAGAACGGCCATAAGGTGGCCGAGGCAGCAATAGACCCATGGAGTCAAGTCGGCTGGAGGACGATGTATTGAATCGGGACGCTATTTGTGTGGTCCATCGTCATTAGGTGGCCCTGAATGTTACAATTCACTATCAGTTTTTCCTCCGATTCGAAAATCTTTGACTCACAGCAGAACGGCCATAAGGTGCCCGAGGCAGCAATAAACCCATGGAGACAAGTCTGCTGGAGGACGATGTATTGAATCGGGACGCGATTTGAGTGATCCATCGTCATTAGGTGGCCCTGAACGTTACAATTCACTATCAGTTTTTCGTCCGATTCGAAAATCTTTGACTCACAGCAGAACGGCCATAAGGTGCCCGAGGCAGCAATAGACCCATGGAGACAAGTCGGCTGGAGGACGATGTATTGAATCGGGACGCAATTTGAGTGATCCATCGTCATTAGGTGGCCCAAAATGTTACAATTCACTATCAGTTTTTCGTCACATTCGAAAATCTTTGACTCACAGCAGAACGGCCATAAGGTGCCCGAGGCAGCAATAGACCCATGGAGACAAGTCTGCTGCAGGACGATGTATTGAATCGGGACGCAATTTGAGTGTTCCATCGTCATTAGGAGGCCCTGAACGTTACAATTCAGTATCAGTTTTTCGTCCGATTCGAAAATTTTTGACTCACAGCAATACGGCCATAAGGTGCCCGAGGCAGCAATAGACCCATGGAGACAAGTCTGCTGGAGGACGATGTATTGAATCGGGACGCAATTTGTGTGGTCCATCGTCATTAGGTGGCCCTGAATGTTACAATTCACTATCAGTTTTTCGTCCGATTCGAAAATCTTTGACTCACAGCAGAACGGCCATAAGGTGCCCGATGCAGCAATAGACCCATGGAGACAAGTCGGCTGGAGGACGATGTATTGAATCGGGACGCAATTTGAGTGATCCATCGTCATTAGGTTTCCCTGAATGGTACAATTCACTATCAGTTTTTCGTCCGATTCGAAAATCTTTGACTCACAGCAGAACGGCCATAAGGTGCCCGAGGCAGCAATAGACCCATGGAGACAAGTCGGATGGAGGACGATGTATTGAATCGGGACGCAATTTGAGTGATCCATCGTCATTAGGTGGCCCTGAATGGTACAATTCACTATCAGTTTTTCGTCCGATTCGAAAATCTTTGACTCACAGCAGAGCGGCCATAAGGTGCCCGAGGCAGCAATAGACCCATGGAGACAAGTCTGCTGGAGGACGATGTATTGAATCGGGACGCAATTTGAGTGTGCCATCGTCATTAGGAGGCCCTGAATGTTACAATTAACTATCAGTTTTTCGTCCCATTCGATAATCTAGACTCACGGGAGAACGACCATAAGGTGCCCGAGGCAGCAATAGACCCATGGAGACAAGTCTGATGGAGGACGACGTATTGAATCGGGACGCATTTTGAGTGTTCCATCGTCATTAGGAGGCCCTGATGTTACAATTAACTATCAGTTTTTCGTCCCATTCGATAATCTAGACTCACAGCAGAACGGCCATAAGGTGCCCGAGGCAGCAATAGACCCATGGAGTCAAGTCGGCTGTAGGACGATGTATTGAATCGGGACGCAATTTGTGTGGTCCATCGTCATTAGGAGGCCCTGAATGTTACAATTAGCTATCAGTTTTTCGTCCCATTCGATAATCTAGACTCACAGCACAACGGCCATAAGGTGCCCGAGGCAGCAATAGACCCATGGAGACAAGTCTGCTGGAGGACGATGTATTGAATCGGGACGCAATTTTAGTGTTCCATCGTCATTAGGAGGCCCTGAACGTAACAATTCACTATCAGTTTTTCGTCCGATTCGAAAATCTTTGAGTCACAGCAGAACGGCCATAAGGTGCCCGAGGCAGCAATAACCCATGGAGACAAGTCTGCTGGAGGACGATGTATTGAATCGGGACGCAATTTGAGTGATCCATAGTCATTAGGTTTCCCTGAACGTTACAATTCACTATCAGTTTTTCGTCCGATTCGAAAATCTTTGAGTCACAGCAGAACGGCCATAAGGTGCCCGAGGCAGCAACAGACCCATGGAGACAAGTCTGCTGGAGGACGAGGTATTGAACCGGGACGCAATTTGAGTGTTCCATCGTCATTAGGAGGCCCTGAACATTACAATTCACTATCAGTTTTTCGTCCGATTCGACAATCTTTGACTAACAGCAGAATGGCCATAAGGTGCCCGAGGCAACAATAGACCAATGGAGACAAGTCTGCTGGACGACGATGTATTGAATCGGGACGCAATTTGAGTGATCCATCGTCATTAGGTGGCCCTGAACGTTACAATTCACTATCAGTTTTTCGTCCGATTCGAAAATCTTTGACTCACAGCAGAACGGCCATAAGGTGCCCGAAGCAGCAATAGACCCATGGAGACAAGTCGGCCGGTTGACGATGTATTGAATCCGGACGCAATTTGAGTGGTCCATCGTCATTAGGTGGCCCTGAATGTTACCATTCACTATGAGTTTTTCTTCCGATTCGAAAATCTTTAACTCACAGCAGAACGGCCATAAGGTGCCCGAGGCAGCTGCTGGAGGACGATGTATTGAATCAGGACGCAATTTGAGTGATCCATCGTCATTAGGTGGCCCTGAACGTTACAATTCACTATCAGTTTTTCGTCCCATTCGATAATCTAGACTCACAGCAGAACGGCCATAATGTGCCCGAGACAGCAATAGACCCATGGAGACAAGTCTGCTTGAGGACGATGTATTGAATCGGGACGCAATTTGAGTGTTCCATCGTCATTAGGAGGCCCTGAACGTTACAATTCACTATCAGTTTTACGTCCGATTCGAAAATATTTGAGTCAGAGCAGAACGGCCATAAGGTGCCCGAGGCAGCAATAAACCCATGAAGACAAGGCTGCTGGAGGACGATGTATTGAATCGGGACGCAATTTGAGTGTTCCATCGTCATTAGGTGGCCCTGAACGTTACAATTCACTATCAGTTTTTTGTCCCATTCGAAAATCTTTGACTCACAGCAGTACGTCCATAAGGTGCTCGAGGCAGCAATAGACCCATGGAGACAAGTCGGCTGGAGGACGATGTATTGAATCGGGACGCAATTTGAGTGATCCATCGTCATTAGGTGGCCCAGAATGTTACAATTCTCTGTCAGTTTTTCGTCAGATTCGAAAATCTTTGACTCACAGCAGAACGGCCATAAGGTGCCCGAGGCAGCAATAGACCCATGGAGACAAGTCTGCTGCAGGTCGATGTATTGAATCGGGACGCAATTTGAGTGTTCCATCGTCATTAGGAGGCCCTCAATGTTACAATTCACTATCTGTTTTTCGTCCGATTCGAAAATCTTTGACTCACAGCATAACGGCCATAAGGTGCACGAGGGAGCAATAGACCCATGGAGACAAGTCTGCTGGAGGACGAGGTATTGAATCGGGACGCAATTTGAGTGTTCCATCGTCCTTAGGAGGCCCTGAACGTTACAATTCACTATCAGTTTTTCGTCCGATTCGAAAATCTTTGACTATCAGCAGAACAGCCATAAGGTGCCCGAGGCAACAATAGACCCATGGAGACAAGTCTGCTGGAGGACGATGTATTGAATCGGGACGCAATTTGAGTGATCCATCGTCATTAGGTGGCCCAGAACGTTACAATTCACTATCAGTTTTTCGTCCGATTCGAAAATCTTTGACTCACAGCAGAACGGCCCTAAGGTGCCCGAGGCAGCAACAGACCCATGGAGACAAGTCGGCTGGAGGACGATGTATTGAATCCGGACGCAATTTGAGTGATCCATAATCATTAGGTGGCCCTGAATGTTACAATTCACTATCGGTTTTCCGTCCGATTCGAAAATCTTTAACTCACAGCAGAACAGCCATAAGGTGCCCAAGGCAGCAATAGACCCATGGAGACATGTCTGCTGGAGGACGTATTGAATCGGGACGCAATTTGAGTGTTCCATCGTCATTGGGAGGCCCTGAATGTTACAATTAACTATCAGTTTTTCGTCCCATTCGATAATCTAGTCTCACGGGAGAACGACCATAAGGTGCCCGAGGCAGCAATAGACCCATGGAGACAAGTCGGCTGGAGGACGATGTATTGAATTGGGACGCAATTTGTGTGGTTCATCGTCATTAGGTGGCCCTGAATGTTACAATTAACTATCAGTTTTTCGTCCCATTCGATAATCTAGTCTCACGGGAGAACGACCATAAGGTGCCCGAGGCAGCAATAGACCCATGGAGACAAGTCGGCTGGAGGACGATGTATTGAATCGGGACGCAATTTGTGTGGTCCATCGTCATTAGGTGGCCCTGAATGTTACAATTCACTATCAGTTTTTCGTCCGATTCGAAAATCTTTGACTCACAGCAGAACGGCCATAAGGTGCCCGAGGCAGCAATAAACCCATGGAGACAAGTCTGCTGGAGGACGATGTATTGAATCGGGACGCAATTTTAGTGATCCATTGTTATTAGGTGGCCCTGAACGTTACAATTCACTATCAGTTTTTCGTCCGATTCGAAAATCTTTGACTCACAGCAGAACGGCCATAAGGTGCCCGAGGCAGCAATAGACCCATGGAGACAAGTCTGCTGCAGGACGATGTATTGAATCGGGACGCAATTTGAGTGTTCCATCGTCATTAGGAGGCCCTGAACGTTACAATTCACTATCAGTTTTTCGTCCGATTCGAAAATCTTTGACTCACAGCAGAACGGCCATAAGGTGCCCGAGGCAGCAATAGACCCATGGAGACAAGTCTGCTGGGGGACGATGTATTGAATCGGGACGCAATTTGTGTGGTCCATCGTCATTAGGCGGCCCTGAATGTTACAAGTCACTATTAGTTTTTCGTCCGATTCGAAAATCTTTGACTCACAGCAGAACGGCCATAAGGTGCCCGATGCAGCAATAGACCCATGGAGACAAGTCGGCTGGAGGACGATGTATTGAATCGGGACGCAATTTGAGTGATCCATCGTCATTAGGTGGCCCTGAATGGTACAATTCACTATCAGTTTTTCGTCCGATTCGATAATCTTTGACTCACAGCAGAACGGCCAGAAGGTGCCCGAGGCAGCAATAGACCCATGGAGACAAGTCTGCTGGAGGACGATGTATTGAATCGGGACGCAATTTTAGTGTGCCATCGTCATTAGGAGGCCCTGAATGTTACAATTAACTATCAGTTTTTCGTCCCATTCGATAATCTAGACTCACGGGAGAACGACCATAAGGTGCCCGAGGCAGCAATAGACCCATGGAGACAAGTCTGCTGGAGGACGAGGTATTCAATTGGGACGCAATTTGAGTGTTCCATCGGCAATAGGAGGCCCTGAACGTTACAATTCACTATCAGTGTTTCGTCCGATTCGAAAATCTTTACTCACAGCAGAACGGCCAAAATGTGCCTGAGGCAGCAATAGACCCATGGAGACAAGTCTGCTGGAGGACGATGTATTGAATCGGGACGCAATTTGAGTGTTCCATCGTCATTAGGAGGCCCTGATGTTACAATTAACTACCAGCTTTTCGTCCCATTCGATAATCTAGACTCACAGCAGAACGGCCATAAGGTGCCTGAGGCAGCAATAGACCCATGGAGTGAAGTCGGCTGGAGGACGATGTATTGAATCGGGACGCAATTTGTGTGGTCCATCGTCATTAGGAGGCCCTGAATGTTACAATTAGCTATTAGTTTTTCGTCCCATTCGATAATCTAGACTCACAGCAGAACGGCCATAAGGTGCCCGAGGCAGCAATAGACCCATGAAGCCAAGTCTGCTGGAGGACGATGTATTGAATCGGGACGCAATTTGAGTGATCCATCGTCATTAGGTGGCCCTGAACGTTACAATTCACTATCAGTTTTTCGTCCCATTCGATAATCTAGACTCACAGCGGAACGGCAATAAGGTGCCCGAGGCAGCAATAGACCCTTGGAGTCAAGTCGGCTGGAGGACGATGTATTGAATCGGGACGCAATTTGTGTGGGTCATCGTCATTAGGTGGCCCTGAATGTTACAATTCACTATCAGTTTTTCGTCCGATTCGAAAATCTTTGACTCACAGCAGAACGGCCATAATGTGCCTGAGGCAGCAATAGACCCATGGAGACAAGTCTGCTGGAGGACGATGTATTGAATTGGAACGCAATTTGTGTGGTTCATCGTCATTAGGTGGCCCAAAATGTTACAATTCACTATCAGTTTTTCGTCCGATTCGAAAATCTTTGACTCACAGCAGAACGGCCTCAAGGTGCCCGAGGCAGCAATAGACCCATGGAGACAAGTCTGCTGGAGGACGATGTATTGAATCGGGACGCAATTTGAGTGTTCCATAGTCATTAGGAGGCCCTGAACGTTACAATTCACTATCAGTTTTTCGTCCGATTCGAAAATCTTTGAGTCACAGCAGAACGGCCATAAGGTGCCCGAGGCAGCAATAACCCATGGAGACAAGTCTGCTGGAGGACGATGTATTGAATCGGGACGCAATTTGAGTGATCGATCGTCATTAGGTGGCCCTGAACGTTACAATTCACTATCAGTTTTTCGTCCGATTCGAAAATCTTTGACTCACAGCAGAACGGCCATAAGGTGCCCGAGGCAGCAACAGACCCATGGAGACAAGTCTGCTGGAGGACGAGGTATTGAACCGGGACGCAATTTGAGTGTTCCATCGTCATTAGGAGGCCCTGAACGTTACAATTCACTATCAGTTTTTCGTCCGATTCGACAATCTTTGACTAACAGCAGAATGGCCATAAGGTGCCCGAGGCAGCAATAGACCAATGGAGACAAGTCTGCTGGACGACGATGTATTGAATCGGGACGCAATTTGAGTGATCCATCGTCATTAGGTGGCCCTGAACGTTACAATTCACTATCAGTTTTTCGTCCGATTCGAAAATCTTTGACTCACAGCAGAACGGCCATAAGGTGCCCGAAGCAGCAATAGACCCATGGAGACAAGTCGGCTGGTTGACGATGTATTGAATCCGGACGCAATTTGAGTGATCCATCGTCATTAGGTGGCCCTGAATGTTACAATTCACTATCAGTTTTTCGTCCGATTCGAAAATCTTTAACTCACAGCAGAACGGCCATAAGGTGCCCGAGGCAGCAATAGACCCATGGAGACAAGTCTGCTGGAGGACGATGTATTGAATCGGGACGCAATTTGAGTGATCCATCGTCATTAGGTGGCCCTGAAAGTTACAATTCACTATCAGTTTTTCGTCCCATTCGATAATCTAGACTCACAGCAGAACGGCCATAATGTGCCCGAGACAGCAATAGACCCATGGAGACAAGTCTGCTGGAGGACGATGTATTGAATCGGGACGCAATTTGAGTGTTCCATCGTCATTAGGAGGCCCTGAACGTTACAATTCACTATCAGTTTTTCGTCCGATTCGAAAATCTTTGAGTCACAGCAGAACGGCCATAAAGTGCCCGAGGCAGCAATAACCCATGGAGACAAGTCGGCTGGAGGACGATGTATTGAATCGGGACGCAATTTGAGTGATCCATCGTCATTAGGTGGCCCTGAATGTTACAATTCACTATCAGTTTTTCGTCAGATTCGAAAATCTTTGACCCACAGCAGAACGGCCATAAGAAGCCCGAGGCAGCAATAGACCCATGAAGACAAGTCTGCTGGAGGACGATGTATTGAATCGGGACGCAATTTGAGTGTTCCATCGTCATTAGGAGGCCCTGAACGTTACAATTCACTATCAGTTTTTCGTCCCATTCGAAAATCTTTGACTCACAGCAGAACGTCCATAAGGTGCCCGAGGCAGCAATAGACCCATGGAGACAAGTCTCCTGGAGGACGATGTATTGAATCGGGACGCAATTTGAGTGATCCATCGTCATTAGGTGGCCCATAATGTTACAATTCACTATCAGTTTTTCGTCAGATTCGAAAATCTTTTACTCACAGCAGAACGGCCATATGGTGCCCGAGGCAGCAATAGACCCATGGAGACAAGTCTGCTGCAGGTCGATGTATTGAACCGGGACGCAATTTGAGTGTTCCATCGTCATTAGGAGGCCCTGAATGTTACAATTCAATATCAGTTTTTCGTCCGATTCGAAAATCTTTGACTCACAGCATAACGGCCATAAGGTGCCCGAGGGAGCAATAGACCCATGGAGACAAGTCGGCTGGAGGACGATGTATTGAATCGGGACGCATTTTGCGTGATCCATCGTCATTAGGTGGCCCTGAAAGCTACAATTCACTATCAGTTTTTCGTCAGATTCGAAAATCTTTGACTCACAGCAGAACGGCCATAAGGTGCCCGAGGCAGCAATAGACCCATGAAGACAAGTCGGCTGGAGGACGATGTATTGAATCGGGACGCAATTTGAGTGATCCATCGTCATTAGGTGGCCCTGAACGTTACAATTCACTATCAGTTTTTCGTCCCATTCGATAATCTAGTCTCATCGCGGAACGGCCATAAGGTGCTCGAGGCAGCAATAGACCCATGGAGACAAGTCTGCTGGAGGACGATGTATTGAATCGGGACGCAATTTGAGTGTTCAATCGTCATTAGGAGGCCCTGAATGTTACAATTAACTATCAGTTTTTCGTCCCATTCGATAATCTAGACTCACGGGAGAACGACCATAAGGTGCCCGAGGCAGCAATAGACCCATGGAGACAAGTCTGCTGGAGGACGAGGTATTGAATCGGGACGCAATTTGAGTGATCCATCGTCATTAGGTTTCCCTGAACGTTACAATTCACTATCAGTCTTTCGTCTCATTCGATAATCTAGACTCACAGCAGAACGGCCATAAGGTGCTCGAGGCAGCAGTAGACCCATGGAGTCAAGTCGGCTGGAGGACGATGTATTGAATTGGGACGCAATTTGTGTGGTGCATTGTCATTAGGTGGCCCAAAATGTTACAATTCACTATCAGTTTTTCGTCCGATTCGAAAATCTTTGACTCACAGCAGAACGGCCACAAGGTGCCCGAGGCAGCAATAGACCCATGGAGGCAAGTCTGCTGGAGGACGATGTATTGAATCGGGACGCAATTTGAGTGTTCCATCGTCATTAGGAGGCCCTGAACGTTACAATTCACTATCAGTGTTTCGTCCGATTCGAAAATCTTTGAGTCACAGCAGAACGGCCATAAGGTGCCCGAGGCAGCAATAACCCATGGAGACAAGTCTGCTGGAGGACGATGTATTGAATCGGGACGCAATTTGAGTGATCCATCGTCATTAGGAGGCCCTGAACGTTACAATTCACTATCAGTTTGTCGTCCGATTCGAAAATCTTTGACTCACAGCAGAACGGCCATAAGGTGCCCGAGGCAGCAACAGACCCATGGAGACAAGTCTGCTGGAGGACGAGGTATTGAACCGGGACGCAATTTGAGTGTTCCATCGTCATTAGGTTTCCCTGAACGTTACAATTCACTATCAGTTTTTCGTCCGATTCGAAAATCTTTGACTCACAGCAGAACGGCCATAACGTGCCCGAAGCAGCAATAGACCCATGGAGACAAGTCGGCTGGTTGACGATGTATTGAATCCGGACGCAATTTGAGTGATCCATCGTCATTAGGTGGCCCTGAATGTTACAATTCACTATCAGTTTTTCGTCCGATTCGAAAATCTTTAACTCACAGCAGAACGGCCATAAGGTGCCCGAGGCAGCAATAGACCCATGGAGACAAGTCTGCTGGAGGACGATGTATTGAATCGGGACGCAATTTGAGTGATCGATCGTCATTAGGTGGCCCTGAACGTTACAATTCACTATCAGTTTTTCGTCCCATTCGATAATCTAGACTCACAGCAGAACGGCCATAATGTGCCCGAGACAGCAATAGACCCATGGAGACAAGTCTGCTGGAGGACGATGTATTGAATCGGGACGCAATTTGAGTGTTCCATCGTCATTATGAGGCCCTGAACGTTACAATTCACTATCAGTTTTTCGTCCGATTCGAAAATCTTTGAGTCACAGCAGAACGGCCATAAGGTCCCGAGGCAGCAATAACCCATGGAGACAAGTCGGCTGGAGGACGATGGATTGAATCGGGACGCAATTTGAGTGATCCATCGTCATTAGGTGGCCCATAATGTTACAATTCACTATCAGTTTTTCGTCAGATTCGAAAATCTTTGACTCACAGCAGAACGGCCATATGGTGCCCGAGGCAGCAATAGACCCATGGAGACAAGTCTGCTGCAGGTCGATGTATTGAATCGGGACGCAATTTGAGTGTTCCATCGTCATTAGGAGGCCCTGAATGTTACAATTCAATATCAGTTTTTCGTCCGATTCGAAAATCTTTGACTCACAGCATAACGGCCATAAGGTGCCCGAGGGAGCAATAGACCCATGGAGACAAGTCGGCTGGAGGACGATGTATTGAATCGGGACGCATTTTGCGTGATCCATCGTCATTAGGTGGCCCTGAAAGCTACAATTCACTATCAGTTTTTCGTCAGATTCGAAAATCTTTGACTCACAGCAGAACGGCCATAAGGTGCCCGAGGCAGCAATAGACCCATGAAGACAAGTCGGCTGGAGGACGATGTATTGAATCGGGACGCAATTTGAGTGATCCATCGTCATTAGGTGGCCCTGAACGTTACAATTCACTATCAGTTTTTCGTCCCATTCGATAATCTAGTCTCATCGCGGAACGGCCATAAGGTGCTCGAGGCAGCAATAGACCCATGGAGACAAGTCTGCTGGAGGACGATGTATTGAATCGGGACGCAATTTGAGTGTTCCATCGTCATTAGGAGGCCCTGAATGTTACAATTAACTATCAGTTTTTCGTCCCATTCGATAATCTAGACTCACAGCATAACGGCCATAAGATGCTCGAGGCAGCAATAGACCCATGGAGTCAAGTCGGCTGGAGGACGATGTATTGAATTGGGACGCAATCTGTGTGGTTCATCGTCAGTAGGTGGCCCTGAATATTACAATTCACTATCAGTTTTTCGTCCGATTCGAAAATCTTTGATTCACAGCAGAACGGCCACAAGGTCCCGAGGCAGCAATTTACCCATGGAGACAAGTCTGCTGGAGGACGATGTATTGAAACGGGCCGCAATTTCAGTGTTCCATCGTCATTAGGAGGCCCTGAACGTTACAATTAACTATCAGTTTTTCGTCCCATTCGATAATCTAGACTCACGGGAGAACGACCATAAGGTGCCCGAGGCAGCAATAGACCCATGGAGACAAGTCTGCTGGAGGACGAGGTATTGAATCGGGACGCAATTTGAGTGATCCATCGTCATTAGGTTTCCCTGAACGTTACAATTCACTATCAGTCTTTCGTCTCATTCGATAATCTAGACTCACAGCAGAACGGCCATAAAGTGCTCGAGGCAGCAGTAGACCCATGGAGTCAAGTCGGCTGGAGGACGATGTATTGAATTGGGACGCAATTTGTGTGGTTCATTGTCATTAGGTGGCCCAAAATATTACAATTCACTATCAGTTTTTCGTCCGATTCGAAAATCTTTGACTCACAGCAGAACGGCCACAAGGTGCCCGAGGCAGCAATAGACCCATGGAGACAAGTCTGCTGGAGGACGATGTATTGAATCGGGACGCAATTTGAGTGTTCCATCGTCATTAGGAGGCCCTGAACGTTACAATTCACTATCAGTTTTTCGTCCGATTCGAAAATCTTTGAGTCACAGCAGAACGGCCATAAGGTGCCCGAGGCAGCAATAGACCAATGCAGACAAGTCTGCTGGAGGACGATGTATTGAATCGGGACGCAATTTGAGTGATCCATCGTCATTAGGTGGCCCTGAACGTTACAATTCACTATCAGTTTTTCGTCCGATTCGAAAATCTTTGACTCACAGCAGAACGGACATAAGGTGCCCGAAGCAGCAATAGACCCATGGAGACAAGTCGGCTGGTTGACGATGTATTGAATCCGGACGCAATTTGAGTGATCCATCGTCATTAGGTGGCCCTGAATGTTACAATTCACTATCAGTTTTTCGTCCGATTCAAAAATCTTTAACTCACAGCAGAACGGCCATAAGGTGCCCGAGGCAGCAATAGACCCATGGAGACAAGTCTGCTGGAGGACGATGTATTGAATCGGGACGCAATTTGAGTGATCGATCGTCATTAGGTGGCCCTGAACGTTACAATTCACTATCAGTTTTTCGTCCCATTCGATAATCTAGACTCACAGCAGAACGGCCATAATGTGCCCGAGACAGCAATAGACCCATGGAGACAAGTCTGCTGGAGGACGATGTATTGAATCAGGACGCAATTTGAGTGTTCCATCGTCATTATGAGGCCCTGAACGTTACAATTCACTATCAGTTTTCCGTCCGATTCGAAAATCTTTGAGTCACAGCAGAACGGCCATAAGGTCCCGAGGCAGCAATAACCCATGGAGACAAGTCGGCTGGAGGACGATGTATTGAATCGGGACGCAATTTGAGTGATCCATCGTCATTAGGTGGCCCTGAATGTTACAATTCACTATCAGTTTTTCGTCAGATTCGAAAATCTTTGACCCACAGCAGAACGGCCATAAGGTGCCCGAGGCAGCAATAGACCCATGAAGACAAGTCTGCTGGAGGACGATGTATTGAATCGGGACGCAATTTGAGTGTTCCATCGTCATTAGGAGGTCCTGAACGTTACAATTCACTATCAGTTTTTCGTCCCATTCGAAAATCTTTGACTCACAGCAGAACGTCCATAAGGTGCCCGAGACAGCAATAGACCCATGGAGACAAGTCTCCTGGAGGACGATGTATTGAATCGGGACGCAATTTGAGTGATCCATCGTCATTAGGTGGCCCAGAATGTTACAATTCACTATCAGTTTTTCGTCAGATTCGAAAATCTTTGACTCACAGCAGAACGGCGATATGGTGCCCGAGGCAGCAATAGACCCATGGAGACAAGTCTGCTGCAGGTCGATGTATTGATTCGGGACGCAATTTGAGTGTTCCATCGTCATTAGGAGGCCCTGAATGTTACAATTCAATATCAGTTTTTCGTCCGATTCGAAAATCTTTGACTCACAGCATAACGGCCATAAGGTGCCCGAGGGAGCAATAGACCCATGGAGACAAGTCGGCTGGAGGACGATGTATTGAATCGGGACGCATTTTGCGTGATCCATCGTCATTAGGTGGCCCTGAAAGCTACAATTCACTATCAGTTTTTCGTCAGATTCGAAAATCTTGGACTCACAGCAGAACGGCCAAAATGTGCCCGAGGCAGCAATAGACCCATGAAGGCAAGTCGGCTGGAAGACGATGTATTGAATCGGGACGCAATTCCAGTGATCCATCGTCATTAGGTGGCCCTGAACGTTACAATTCACTATCAGCTTTTCGTCTCATTCGATAATCTAGTCTCACCGCGGAACGGCCATAAGGTGCCCGAGGCAGCAATAGACCCATGGAGACAAGTCTGCTGGAGGACGATGTATTGAATCGGGACGCAATTTGAGTGTTCCATCGTCATTAGGAGGCCCTGAATGTTACAATTAACTATCAGTTTTTCGTCCCATTCGATAATCTAGACTCACAGCAGAACGGCCATAAGGTGCTCGAGGCAGCAATAGACCCATGGAGTCAAGTCGGCTGGAGGACGATGTATTGAATTGGGACGCAATTTGTGTGGTTCATCGTCATTAGGTGGCCCTGAATATTACAATTCACTATCAGTTTTTCGTCCGATTCGAAAATCTTTGACTCACAGCAGAACGGCCATAAGGTGCCCGAAGCAGCAATAGACCCATGGAGACAAGTCGGCTGGTTGACGATGTATTGAATCCGGACGCAATTTGAGTGACCCATCGTCATTAGGTGGCCCTGAATGTTACAATTCACTATCAGTTTTTCGTCCGATTCAAAAATTTTTAACTCACAGCAGAACGGCCATAAGGTGCCCGAGGCAGCAATAGACCCATGGAGACAAGTCTGCTGGAGGACGATGTATTGAATCGGGACGCAATTTGAGTGATCGATCGTCATTAGGTGGCCCTGAACGTTACAATTCACTATCAGTTTTTCGTCCCATTCGATAATCTAGACTCACAGCAGAACGGCCATAATGTGCCCGAGACAGCAATAGACCCATGGAGACAAGTCTGCTGGAGGACGATGTATTGAATCAGGACGCAATTTGAGTGTTCCATCGTCATTATGAGGCCCTGAACGTTACAATTCACTATCAGTTTTCCGTCCGATTCGAAAATCTTTGAGTCACAGCAGAACGGCCATAAGGTCCCGAGGCAGCAATAACCCATGGAGACAAGTCGGCTGGAGGACGATGTATTGAATCGGGACGCAATTTGAGTGATCCATCGTCATTAGGTGGCCCTGAATGTTACAATTCACTATCAGTTTTTCGTCAGATTCGAAAATCTTTGACCCACAGCAGAACGGCCATAAGGTGCCCGAGGCAGCAATAGACCCATGAAGACAAGTCTGCTGGAGGACGATGTATTGAATCGGGACGCAATTTGAGTGTTCCATCGTCATTAGGAGGTCCTGAACGTTACAATTCACTATCAGTTTTTCGTCCCATTCGAAAATCTTTGACTCACAGCAGAACGTCCATAAGGTGCCCGAGACAGCAATAGACCCATGGAGACAAGTCTCCTGGAGGACGATGTATTGAATTGGGACGCAATTTGAGTGATCCATCGTCATTAGGTGGTCCAGAATGTTACAATTCACTATCAGTTTTTCGTCAGATTCGAAAATCTTTGACTCACAGCAGAACGGCGATATGGTGCCCGAGGCAGCAATAGACCCATGGAGACAAGTCTGCTGCAGGTCGATGTATTGATTCGGGACGCAATTTGAGTGTTCCATCGTCATTAGGAGGCCCTGAATGTTACAATTCAATATCAGTTTTTCGTCCGATTCGAAAATCTTTGACTCACAGCATAACGGCCATAAGGTGCCCGAGGGAGCAATAGACCCATGGAGACAAGTCGGCTGGAGGACGATGTATTGAATCGGGACGCATTTTGCGTGATCCATCGTCATTAGGTGGCCCTGAAAGCTACAATTCACTATCAGTTTTTCGTCAGATTCGAAAATCTTGGACTCACAGCAGAACGGCCAAAATGTGCCCGAGGCAGCAATAGACCCATGAAGGCAAGTCGGCTGGAGGACGATGTATTGAATCGGGACGCAATTCCAGTGATCCATCGTCATTAGGTGGCCCTGAACGTTACAATTCACTATCAGCTTTTCGTCTCATTCGATAATCTAGTCTCACCGCGGAACGGCCATAAGGTGCCCGAGGCAGCAATAGACCCATGGAGACAAGTCTGCTGGAGGACGATGTATTGAATCGGGACGCAATTTGAGTGTTCCATCGTCATTAGGAGGCCCTGAATGTTACAATTTACTATCAGTTTTTCGTCCGATTCGAAAATCTTTGACTCACAGCAGAACGGCCATAAGGTGCTCGAAACAGCAATAAACCCATGGAGACAAGTCTGCTGGAGGACGATGTATTGAATCGGGACGCAATTTGAGTGTTCCATCGTCATTAGGAGGCCCTGAACGTTACAATTTACTATCAGTTTTTCGTCCGATTTGAAAATCTTTGACTCACAGCAGAACGGCCATAAGGTGCCCGAGGCAGGAATAGACCCATGGAGACAATTCGGCTGGAGGACGATGTATTGAATCGGGAGGCAATTTGAGTGATCCATCGTCATTAGGTGGCCCTGAACGTTACAATTCACTATCAGTTTTTCGTCCCATTCGATAATCTAGACTCACAGCAGAACGGCCATAAGGTGCCCGAGGCAGCAAAAGACCCATGGTGACAAGTCTGCTGGAGGCCGATGTATTGAATCGGGACGCAATTTGAGTGTTCCATCGTCATTAGGAGGCCCTGAACGTTACAATTCACTATCAGTTTTTCGTCCGATTCCAGAATCTTTGAGTCACAGCAGAACGGCCATAAGGTGCCCGAGGCAGCAATAACCCATGGAGACAAGTCGGCTGGAGGACGATGTATTGAATCGGGACGCAATTTGAGTGATCCATCGTCATTAGGTGGCCCTGAACGTTACAATTCACTATCAGTTTTTCGTCCGATTCGAAAATCTTTGACTCACAGCAGAATGGCCATAACGTGCCCGAGGCAGCAATAGACCAATTGAGACAAGTCTGCTGGACGACGATGTATTGAATCGGGACGCAATTTGAGTGATCCATCGTCATTAGGTGGCCCAGAATGTTACAATTCACTATCAGTTTTTCGTCAGATTCGAAAATCTTTGACTCACAGCAGAACGGCCATAAGGTGCCCGAGGCAGCAATAGACCCATGGAGACAAGTCTGCTGCAGGTCGATGTATTGAATCGGGACGCAATTTGAGTGTTCCATCGTCATTAGGAGGCCCTGAATGTTACAATTAACTATCAATTTTTCGTCCGATTCGAAAATCTTTGACCCACAGCAAAACGGCCAGAAGGTGCCCGAGGCAGCAATAAACCCATGGAGACAAGTCTGCTGGAGGACGATGTATTGAATCGGGACGCAATTTGAGTGATCCATCGTCATTAGGTGGCTCTGAACGTTACAATTCACTATCAGTTTTTCGTCCCATTCGATAATCTAGACTCACAGCAGAACGGCCATAAGGTGCCCGAGGCAGCAATAGACCCATGGAGACAAGTCTGCTGGAGGACGATGTATTGAATCGGGACGCAAATTGAGTGTTCCATCGTCATTAGGAGGCCCTGAACGTTACAATTCACTATCAGTTTTTCGTCCGATTCGAAAATCTTTGAGTCACAGCAGAACGGCCATAAGGTGCCCGAGGCAGCAATAACCCATGGAGGCAAGTCGGCTGGAGGACGATGTATTGAATCGGGACGCAATTTGAGTGATCCATCGTCATTAGGTGGCCCTGAATGTTACAATTCACTATCAGTTTTTCGTCAGATTCGAAAATCTTTGACCCACAGCAGAACGGCCATAAGGTGCCCGAGGCAGCAATAGACCCATGAAGACCAGTCTGCTGGAAGACGATGTATTGAATCGGGACGGAATTTGAGTGTTCCATCGTCATTAGAAGGCCCTGTACGTTACAATTCACTATCAGTTTTTCGTCCGATTCGAAAATCTTTGACTCACAGCAGAACGGCCATAAGGTGCCCGAGGCAGCAATAGACCCATGGAGACAAGTCGGCTGGAGGACGATGTATTGAATCGGGACGCAATTTGAGGGAACCATCGTCATTAGGTGGCCCAGAATGTTGCAATTCACTATGAGTTTTTCGTCAGATTCGAAAATCTTTGACTCACAGCAGAACGGCCATAAGGTGCCCAAGGCAGCAATAGACCCATGGAGACAAGTCTGCTGCAGGACGATGTATTGAATCGGGACGCAATTTCAGTGTTCCATCGTCATTAGGAGGCCCTGAACGTTACAATTCACTATCAGTTTTTCGTCCGATTCGAAAATCTTTGACTCACAGCAGAACGGCCATAAGGTGCCCGAGGCAGCAATAGACCCATGGAGACAAGTCTGTTGGGGGACGATGTATTGAATCGGGACGCAATTTGAGTGTTCCATCGTCATTAGAAGGCCCTGAACGTTACAATTCACTATCAGTTTTTCGTCCGATTCGAAAATCTTTGACTCACAGCAGAACGGCCATAAGGTGCCCGAGGCAGCAATACACCCATGAAGACCAGTCTGCTGGAAGACGATGTATTGAATCGGGACGGAATTTGAGTGTTCCATCGTCATTAGAAGGCCCTGAACGTTACAATTCACTATCAATTTTTCGTCCGATTCGAAAATCTTTGACTCACAGCAGAACGGCCTTAAGGTGCCCGAGGCAGCAATAGACCCAAGGAGACAAGTCGGCTGGAGGACGATGTATTGAATCGGGACGCAATTTGAGGGAACCATCGTCATTAGGTGGCCCAAATGTTACAATTCACTATCAGTTTTTCGTCAGATTCGAAAATCTTTGACTCACAGCAGAACGGCCATAAGGTGCCCGAGGCAGCAATAGACCCATGGAGACAAGTCTGCTGCAGGACGATGTATTGAATCGGGACGCAATTTCAGTGTTCCATCGTCATTAGGAGGCCCTGAACGTTACAATTCACTATCAGTTTTTCGTCCGATTCGAAAATCTTTGACTCACAGCAGAACGGCCATAAGGTGCCCGAGGCAGCAATAGACCCATGGAGACAAGTCTGTTGGAGGACGATGTATTGAATCGGGACGCAATTTGAGTGTTCCATCGTCATTAGGAGGCCCTGAATGTTACAATTAACTATCGGTTTTTCATCCCATTCGATAATCTAGACTCAGAGCAGAACGGCCATAAGGTGCCCGAGGCAGCAATAGACCCATGGAGACAAGTCTGCTGGAGGACGATGTATTGAATCGGGACGCAATTTCAGTGTTCCATCGTCATTAGGAGGCCCTGAACGTTACAATTCACTATCAGTTTTTCGTCCGATTCGAAAATCTTTGAGTCACAGCAGAACGGCCATAAGGTGCCCGAGGCAGTAATAGACCCATGGAGACAAGTCTGCTTGAGGACGATGTATTGAATCGGGACGCAATTTGAGTGATCCATCGTCATTAGGTGGCCCTGAACGTCACAATTCACTATCAGTTTTTCGTCCCATTCGACAATCTAGACTCACAGCAGAACGGCCATAAGGTGCCCGAGGCAGCAATAGACCTATGGAGACAAGTCGGCTGGAGGACGCTGTATTGAATCGGGACGCAATTTGAGTGATCCATCGTCATTAGGTGGCCCTGAAAGTTACAATTCACTATCAGTTTTTCGTCCGATTTTAAAATCTTAGAGTCACAGCAGAACGGCCATAAGGTGCCCGAGGCAGCAATAGACCCATGGAGACAAGTCTGCTGGAGGACGATGTATTGAATCGGGACGCAATTTGAGTGATCCATTGTCATTAGGTGGCCCTGAACGTTACAATTCACTATCAGTTTTTCGTACGATTCAAAAATCTTTGACTCACAGCAGAACGGCCATAAGGTGCCCGAGGCGGCAATAGACCCATGGAGACAAGTCTGCTGGAAGACGATGTATTGAATCGGGACGCAATTTGAGTGATCCATCGTCATTAGGTGGCCCTGAATGTTACAATTCAATATCAGTTTTTCGTCCGATTCGAAAATCTTTGACTCATAGCAGAACGGCCATAAGGTGCTTGAGGCAGCAATAGACCCTTGGAGACAAGTCGGCTGGAGGACGATGTATTGCATCGGGACGCAATTTGAGTGATCCATCGTCATTAGGTGGCCCTGAATGTTACAATTCACTATCAGTTTTTCGACAGATTCGAAAATCTTTGACTCACAGCAGAACGGCCATAAGGTGCCCGAGGCAGCAATAGACCCATGGAGACAAGTGTGCTGGAGGACGAGGTATTGAATCGGGACGCAATTTGATTGTTCCATCGTCATTAGGAGGCCTTTAATGTTACAATTCACTATCAGTTTTTCGTCCCATTCGATAATCTAGACTCACGGGAGAACGACCATAAGGTGCCCGAGGCAGCAATAGACCCATGGAGACAAGTCTGCTGGAGGACGATGTATTGAATCGGTACGCAATTTGAGTGTTCCATCGTCATTAGAAGGCCCTGAACGTTACAATTCACTATCAGTTTTTCGTCCGATTTGAAAATCTTTGACTCACAGCAGAACGGCCATAAGGTGCCCGAGGCAGCAATAGACCCATGGAGACAAGTCGGCTGGAGGACGATGTATTGAATCGGGACACAATTTGAGTGATCCATCGTCATTAGGTGGCCCTGAATGTTACAATTCACTATCAGTTTTTCGTCAGATTCGAAAATCTTTGCCTCACAGCAGAACGGCCATAAGGTGCCCGTTGCAGCAATAGACCCATGAAGACAAGTCTGCTGGAGGACGATGTATTGAATCGAGACGCAATTTGAGTGTTCCATCGTCATTAAGAGGGCCTGTACGTTATAATTCACTATAGTTTTTCGTCCGATTCGAAAATCTTTGACTCACAGCAGAACGGCCATTTGGTGCCCGAGGCAGCAATAGACCAATGGAGACAAGTTTGCTGGAAGACGATGTATTGAATCGGGACGCAATTTGAGTGATCCGTCGTCAAGAGGTGGCCCTGAATGTTACAATTCAAGTCGGCAGGAGGACGATGTATTGAATCGGGACGCAATTTGAGTGATCCATCGTCATTAGGTGGCCCAGAATGTTACAATTCACTATCAGTTTTCCGTCAGATTCGAAAATCTTTGACTCACAGCAGAACGGCCATAAGGTGCCCGAGGCAGCAATAGAATCATGGAGACAAGTCTGCTGGAGGACGATGTATTGAATCGGGGCGCAATTTGAGCGTTCTATCGTCATTAGGAGGCCCTGAACGTTGCAATTCACTATCAGTTTTTCGTCCGATTCGATAATCTTTTAGTCACAGCAGAACGGCCATAAGAAGCCCGAGGCAGCAATAGACCCATGAAGACAAGTCTGCTGGAGGACGATGTATTCAATCGGGACGCAATTTGAGTGTTCCATCGCCATTAGGAGGCCCTGAACGTTACAATTCACTATCAGTTTTTCGTCCCATTCGAAAATCTTTGACTCACAGCAGAACGTCCATAAGGTGCCCGAGGCAGCAATAGACCCATGGAGACAAGTCTCCTGGAGGACGATGAATTGAATCGGGACGCAATTTGAGTGATCCATCGTCATTAGGTGGCCCATAATGTTACAATTCACTATCAGTTTTTCGTCAGATTCGAAAATCTTTGACTCACAGCAGAACGGAAATATGGTGCCCGAGGCAGCAATAGACCCATGGAGACAAGTCTGCTGCAGGTCGATGTATTGAATCGGGACGCAATTTGAGTGTTCCATCGTCATTAGGAGGCCCTGAATGTTACAATTCAATATCAGTTTTTCGTCCGATTCGAAAATCTTTGACTCACAGCATAACGGCCATAAGGTGCCCGAGGGAGCAATAGACCCATGGAGACAAGTCGGCTGGAGGACGATGTATTGAATCGGGACGCATTTTGCGTGATCCATCGTCATTAGGTGGCCCTGAAAGCTACAATTCACTATCAGTTTTTCGTCAGATTCGAAAATCTTTGACTCACAGCAGAACGGCCATAAGGTGCCCGAGGCAGCAATAGACCCAGGAAGACAAGTCGGCTGGAGGACGATGTATTGAATCGGGACGCACTTTGAGTGATCCATCGTCATTAGGTGGCCCTGAACGTTACAATTCACTATCAGTTTTTCGTCCCATTCGATAATCTAGTCTCATCGCGGAACGGCCATAAGGTGCTCGAGGCAGCAATAGACCCATGGAGACAAGTCTGCTGGAGGACGATGTATTGAATCGGGACGCAATTTGAGTGTTCCATCGTCATTAGGAGGCCCTGAATGTTACAATTAACTATCAGTTTTTCGTCCCATTCGATAATCTAGACTCACAGCATAACGGCCATAAGATGCTCGAGGCAGCAATAGACCCATGGAGTCAAGTCGGCTGGAGGACGATGTATTGAATTGGGACGCAATCTGTGTGGTTCATCGTCATTAGGTGGCCCTGAATATTACAATTCACTATCAGTTTTTCGTCCGATTCGAAAATCTTTGATTCACAGCAGAACGGCCACAAGGTCCCGAGGCAGCAATTTACCCATGGAGACAAGTCTGCTGGAGGACGATGTATTGAAACGGGACGCAATTTCAGTGTTCCATCGTCATTAGGAGGCCCTGAACGTTACAATTAACTATCAGTTTTTCGTCCCATTCGATAATCTAGACTCACGGGAGAACGACCATAAGGTGCCCGAGGCAGCAATAGACCCATGGAGACAAGTCTGCTGGAGGACGAGGTATTGAATCGGGACGCAATTTGAGTGATCCATCGTCATTAGGTTTCCCTGAACGTTACAATTCACTATCAGTCTTTCGTCTCATTCGATAATGTAGACTCACAGCAGAACGGCCATAAGGTGCTCGAGGCAGCAGTAGACCCATGGAGTCAAGTCGGCTGGAGGACGATGTATTGAATTGGGACGCAATTTGTGTGGTTCATTGTCATTAGGTGGCCCAAAATATTACAATTCACTATCAGTTTTTCGTCCGATTCGAAAATCTTTGACTCACAGCAGAACGGCCACAAGGTGCCCGAGGCAGCAATAGACCCATGGAGACAAGTCTGCTGGAGGACGATGTATTGAATCGGGACGCAATTTGAGTGTTCCATCGTCATTAGGAGGCCCTGAACGTTACAACTCACTATCAGTTTTTCGTCCGATTCGAAAATCTTTGAGTCACAGCAGAACGGCCATAAGGTGCCCGAGGCAGCAATAACCCATGGAGACAAGTCTGCTGGAGGACGATGTATTGAATCGGGACGCAATTTGAGTGTTCCATCGTCATTAGGAGGCCCTGAACGTTACAATTCACTATCAGTTTTTCGTCCGATTCGACAATCTTTGACTAACAGCAGAATGGCCATAAGGTGCCCGAGGCAGCAATAGACCAATGCAGACAAGTCTGCTGGAGGACGATGTATTGAATCGGGACGCAATTTGAGTGATCCATCGTCATTAGGTGGCCCTGAACGTTACAATTCACTATCAGTTTTTCGTCCGATTCGAAAATCTTTGAGTCACAGCTGAACGGCCATAAGGTGCCCGAAGCAGCAATAGACCCATGGAGACAAGTCGGCTGGTTGACGATGTATTGAATACGGACGCAATTTGAGTGATCCATCGTCATTAGGTGGCCCTGAATGTTACAATTCACTATCAGTTTTTAGTCCGATTCGAAAATCTTTAACTCACAGCAGAACGGCCATAAGGTGCCCGAGGCAGCAATAGACCCATGGAGACAAGTCTGCTGGAGGACGATGTATTGAATCGGGACGCAATTTGAGTGATCGAGCGTCATTAGGTGGCCCTGAACGTTACAATTCACTATCAGTTTTTCGTCCCATTCGATAATCTAGACTCACAGCAGAACGGCCATAATGTGCCCGAGACAGCAATAGACCCATGGAGACAAGTCTGCTGGAGGACGATGTATTGAATCGGGACGCAATTTGAGTGATCCATCGTCATTAGGTGGCCCAGAATGTTACAATTCACTATCAGTTTTTCGTCAGATTCGAAAATCTTTGACTCACAGCAGAACGGCGATATGGTGCCCGAGGCAGCAATAGACCCATGGAGACAAGTCTGCTGCAGGTCGATGTATTGATTCGGGACGCAATTTGAGTGTTCCATCGTCATTAGGAGGCCCCGAATGTTACAATTCAATATCAGTTTTTCGTCCGATTCGAAAATCTTTGACTCACAGAATAACGGCCATAAGGTGCCCGAGGGAGCAATAGACCCATGGAGACAAGTCGGCTGGAGGACGATGTATTGAATCGGGACGCATTTTGCGTGATCCATCGTCATTAGGTGGCCCTGAAAGCTACAATTCACTATCAGTTTTTCGTCAGATTCGAAAATCTTTGACTCACAGCAGAACGGCCAAAATGTGCCCGAGGCAGCAATAGACCCATGAAGGCAAGTCGGCTGGAGGACGATGTTTTGAATCGGGACGCAATTCCAGTGATCCATCGTCATTAGGTGGCCCTGAACGTTACAATTCACTATCAGCTTTTCGTCTCATTCGATAATCTAGTCTCACCGCGGAACGGCCATAAGGTGCCCGAGGCAGCAATAGACCCATGGAGACAAGTCTGCTGGAGGACGATGTATTGAATCGGGACGCAATTTGAGTGTTCCATCGTCATTAGGAGGCCCTGAATGTTACAATTAACTATCAGTTTTTCGTCCCATTCGATAATCTAGACTCACAGCAGAACGGCCATAAGGTGCTCGAGGCAGCAATAGACCCATGGAGTCAAGTCGGCTGGAGGACGATGTATTGAATTGGGACGCAATTTGTGTGGTTCATCGTCATTAGGTGGCCCTGAATATTACAATTCACTATCAGTTTTTCGTCCGATTCGAAAATCTTTGACTCACAGCAGAACGGCCACAAGGTCCCGAGGCAGCAATTTACCCATGGAGACAAGTCTGCTGGAGGACGATGTATTGAATCGGGACGCAATTTGAGTGTTCCATCGTCATTAGGAGGCCCTGAACGTTACAATTTACTATCAGTTTTTCGTCCGATTTGAAAATCTTTGACTCACAGCAGAACGGCCATAAGGTGCCCGAGGCAGGAATAGACCCATGGAGACAATTCGGCTGGAGGGCGATGTATTGAATCGGGAGGCAATTTGAGTGATCCATCGTCATTAGGTGGCCCTGAACATTACAATTCACTATCAGTTTTTCGTCCCATTCGATAATCTAGACTCACAGCAGAACGGCCATAAGGTGCCCGAGGCAGCAAAAGACCCATGGTGACAAGTCTGCTGGAGGACGATGTATTGAATCGGGACGCAATTTGAGTGTTCCATCGTCATTAGGAGGCCCTGAACGTTACAATTCACTACCAGTTTTTCGTCCGATTCCAAAATCTTTGAGTCACAGCAGAACGGCCATAAGGTGCCCGAGGCAGCAATAACCCATGGAGACAAGTCGGCTGGAGGACGATGTATTGAATCGGGACGCAATTTGAGTGATCCATCGTCATTAGGTGGCCCTGAACGTTACAATTCACTATCAGTTTTTCGTCCGATTCGAAAATCTTTGACTCACAGCAGAATGGCCGTAACGTGCCCGAGGCAGCAATAGACCAATTGAGACAAGTCTGCTGGACGACGATGTATTGTATCGGGACGCAATTTGAGTGATCCATCGTCATTAGGTGGCCCAAAATGTTACAATTCACTATCAGTTTTTCGTCAGATTCGGAAATCTTTGACTCACAGCAGAACGGCCATAAGGTGCCCGAGGCAGCAATAGACCCATCTAGACAAGTCTGCTGCAGGTCGATGTATTGAATCGGGACGCAATTTGAGTGTTCCATCGTCATTAGGAGGCCCTGAATGTTACAATTAACTATCAATTTTTCGTCCGATTCGAAAATCTTTGACCCACAGCAAAACGGCCAGAAGGTGCCCGAGGCAGCAATAAACCCATGGAGACAAGTCTGCTGGAGGACGATGTATTGAATCGGGACGCAATTTGAGTGATCCATCGTCATTAGGTGGCCCTGAACGTTACAATTCACTATCAGTTTTTCGTCCCATTCGATAATCTAGACTCACAGCAGAACGGCCATAAGGTGCCCGAGGCAGCAATAGACCCATGGAGACAAGTCTGCTGGAGGACGATGTATTGAATCGGGACGCAAATTGAGTGTTCCATCGTCATTAGGAGGCCCTGAACGTTACAATTCACTATCAGTTTTTCGTCCGATTCGAAAATCTTTGAGTCACAGCAGAACGGCCATAAGGTGCCCGAGGCAGCAATAACCCATGGAGGCAAGTCGGCTGGAGGACGATGTATTGAATCGGGACGCAATTTGAGTGATCCATCGTCATTAGGTGGCCCTGAATGTTACAATTCACTATCAGTTTTTCGTCAGATTCGAAAATCTTTGACCCACAGCAGAACGGCCATAAGGTGCCCGAGGCAGCAATAGACCAATGAAGACCTGTCTGCTGGAAGACGATGTATTGAATCGGGACGGAATTTGAGTGTTCCATCGTCATTAGAAGGCCCTGAACGTTACAATTCACTATCAGTTTTTCGTCCGATTCGAAAATCTTTGACTCACAGCAGAACGGCCATAAGGTGCCCGAGGCAGCAATAGACCCATGGAGACAAGTCGGCTGGAGGACGATGTATTGAATCGGGACGCAATTTGAGGGAACCATCGTCATTAGGTGGCCCAGAATGTTGCAATTCACTATGAGTTTTTCGTCAGATTCGAAAATCTTTGACTCACAGCAGAACGGCCATAAGGTGCCCAAGGCAGCAATAGACCCATGGAGACAAGTCTGCTGCAGGACGATGTATTGATTCGGGACGCAATTTCAGTGTTCCATCGTCATTAGGAGGCCCTGAACGTTACAATTCACTATCAGTTTTTCGTCCGATTCGAAAATCTTTGACTCACAGCAGAACGGCCATAAGGTGCCCGAGGCAGCAATAGACCCATGGAGACAAGTCTGTTGGGGGACGATGTATTGAATCGGGACGCAATTTGAGTGTTCCATCGTCATTAGAAGGCCCTGAACGTTACAATTCACTATCAGTTTTTCGTCCGATTCGAAAATCTTTGACTCACAGCAGAACGGCCATAAGGTGCCCGAGGCAGCAATAGACCCATGAAGACCAGTCTGCTGGAAGACGATGTATTGAATCGGGACGGAATTTGAGTGTTCCATCGTCATTAGAAGGCCCTGAACGTTACAATTCACTATCAATTTTTCGTCCGATTCGAAAATCTTTGACTCACAGCAGAACGGCCTTAAGGTGCCCGAGGCAGCAATAGACCCATGGAGACACGTCGGCTGGAGGACGATGTATTGAATCGGGACGCAATTTGAGGGAACCATCGTCATTAGGTGGCCCAGAATGTTACAATTCACTATCAGTTTTTCGTCAGATTCGAAAATCTTTGACTCACAGCAGAACGGCCATAAGGTGCCCGAGGCAGCAATAGACCCATGGAGACAAGTCTGCTGCAGGACGATGTATTGAATCGGGACGCAATTTCAGTGTTCCATCGTCATTAGGAGGCCCTGAACGTTACAATTCACTATCAGTTTTTCGTCCGATTCGAAAATCTTTGACTCACAGCAGAACGGCCATAAGGTGCCCGAGGCAGCAATAGACCCATGGAGACAAGTCTGTTGGAGGACGATGTATTGAATCGGGACGCAATTTGAGTGTTCCATCGTCATTAGGAGGCCCTGAATGTTACAATTAACTATCGGTTTTTCATCCCATTCGATAATCTTGACTCAGAGCAGAACGGCCATAAGGTGCCCGAGGCAGCAATAGACCCATGGAGACAAGTCTGCTGGAGGACGATGTATTGAATCGGGACGCAATTTCAGTGTTCCATCGTCATTAGGAGGCCCTGAACGTTACAATTCACTATCAGTTTTTCGTCCGATTCGAAAATCTTTGAGTCACAGCAGAACGGCCATAAGGTGCCCGAGGCAGTAATAGACCCATGGAGACAAGTCTGCTTGAGGACGATGTATTGAATCGGGGCGCAATTTGAGTGATCCATCGTCATTAGGTGGCCCTGAACGTCACAATTCACTATCAGTTTTTCGTCCCATTCGACAATCTAGACTCACAGCAGAACGGCCATAAGGTGCCCGAGGCAGCAATAGACCTATGGAGACAAGTCGGCTGGAGGACGCTGTATTGAATCGGGACGCAATTTGAGTGATCCATCGTCATTAGGTGGCCCTGAAAGTTACAATTCACTATCAGTTTTTCGTCCGATTTTAAAATCTTAGAGTCACAGCAGAACGGCCATAAGGTGCCCGAGGCAGCAATAGACCCATGGAGACAAGTCTGCTGGAGGACGATGTATTGAATCGGGACGCAATTTGAGTGATCCATTGTCATTAGGTGGCCCTGAACGTTACAATTCACTATCAGTTTTTCGTACGATTCAAAAATCTTTGACTCACAGCAGAACGGCCATAAGGTGCCCGAGGCAGCAATAGACCCATGGAGACAAGTCTGCTGGAAGACGATGTATTGAATCGGGACGCAATTTGAGTGATCCATCGTCATTAGGTGGCCCTGAATGTTACAATTCAATATCAGTTTTTCGTCCGATTCGAAAATCTTTGACTCATAGCAGAACGGCCATAAGGTGCTTGAGGCAGCAATAGACCCTTGGAGACAAGTCGGCTGGAGGACGATGTATTGAATCGGGACGCAATTTGAGTGATCCATCGTCATTAGGTGGCCCTGAATGTTACAATTCACTATCAGTTTTTCGACAGATTCGAAAATCTTTGACTCACAGCAGAACGGCCATAAGGTGCCCGAGGCAGCAATAGACCCATGGAGACAAGTGTGCTGGAGGACGAGGTATTGAATCGGGACGCAATTTGATTGTTCCATCGTCATTAGGAGGCCTTTAATGTTACAATTCACTATCAGTTTTTCGTCCCATTCGATAATCTAGACTCACGGGAGAACGACCATAAGGTGCCCGAGGCAGCAATAGACCCATGGAGACAAGTCTGCTGGAGGACGATGTATTGAATCGGTACGCAATTTGAGTGTTCCATCGTCATTAGAAGGCCCTGAAAGTTACAATTCACTATCAGTTTTTCGTCCGATTTGAAAATCTTTGACTCACAGCAGAACGGCCATAAGGTGCCCGAGGCAGCAATAGACCCATGGAGACAAGTCGGCTGGAGGACGATGTATTGAATCGGGGCGCAATTTGAGTGATCCATCGTCATTAGGTGGCCCTGAATGTTACAATTCACTATCAGTTTTTCGTCAGATTCGAAAATCTTTGCCTCACAGCAGAACGGCCATAAGGTGCCCGAGGCAGCAATTGACCCATGGAGACAAGTCTGCTGGAGGACGATGTATTGAATCGGGACGCAATTTGAGTGTTCCATCGTCATTAGGAAGCCCGGAATGTTACAATTAACTATCAGTTTTTCGTCCCATTCGATAAACTAGACTCACGGCAGAACGACCATAAGGTGCCCGAGGCAGCAATAGACCCATGGAGACAAGTCTGCTGGAGGACGATGTATTGAATCGGGACGCAATTTGAGTGATCCAACGTCATTAGGTGGCCCTGAACGTTACAATTCACTATCAGTTTTTCGTCCCATTCGATAAACTAGACTCACAGCAGAAACGGCCATGAGATGCCCGAGGCAGCAATAGACCCATGGAGTCAAGTCGGCTGGAGGACGGTGTTTTGAATCGGGACGCAATTTGTGTGTTCCATCGTCATTAGGTGGGCCTGAAAGTTACAATTCACTATCAGTTTATCGTCCGATTCGATAATCTTTGACTCACAGCAGAACGGCCATAAGGTGCCCGAGGCATCAATTGACCCATGGAGACAAGTCTGCTGGAGGACGATGTATTGAATCGGGATGCAATTTGAGTGTTCCATCGTCATTAGGTGGCCCTGAATGTTTCAATTAACTATCAGTTTTTCGTCCCATTCGATAATCTAGACTCACGGGAGAACGACCATAAGGTGCCCGAGGCAGCAATAGACCCATGGAGACAAGTCTGCTGAAGGACGATGTATTGAATCGGTACGCAATTTGAGTGATCCATCGTCATTAGATGGCCCTGTACGTTACAATTCACTATCAGTTTTTCGTCCGATTCGAAAATCTTTGACCTACAGCAGAACGGCCATAAGGTACCCGAGGCAGCAATAGACCCATGGAGACAAGTCGGCTGGAGGACGATGTATTGAATCGGGACGCAATTTGAGTGTTCCATCGTCATTAGGAGGCCCTGAACGTTACAATTCACTATCAGTTTTTCGTCCGATTCGAAAATCTTTTAGTCACAGCAGAACGGCCATAAGGTGCCCGAGGCAGCAATAGACCTATGGAGACAAGTCGGCTGGAGGACGATGTATTGAATCGGGACGCAATTTGAGTGATCCATCGTCATTAGGTGCCCTGAATCTTACAATTCACTATCAGTTTTTCGTCAGATTCGAAAATCTTTGTCTCACAGCAGAACGGCCATAAGGTGCCCGAGGCAGCAATAGACCCATGAAGACAAGTCTGCTGGAGGACGGTGTATTGAATCGAGACGCAATTTGAGTGTTCCATCGTCATTAGGAGGGCCTGAACGTTACAATTCACTATCAGTTTTTCGTCCGATTCGAAAATCTTTGACTCACAGCAGAACGGCCATAAGGTGCCCGAGGCAGCAATAGACCCATGGAGACAAGTCGGCTGGAGGACGATGTATTGAATCGGGACGCAATTTGAGTGATCCATCGTCATTAGGTGGCATAGAATGTTACAATTCACCATCAGTTTTTCAGCAAATTCGAAAATCTTTGACTCACAGCAGAACGGCCATAAGGTGCCCGAGGCAGCAATAGACCCATGGAGACAAGTCTGCTGGAGGACGATGTATTGAATCGGTACGCAATTTGAGTGTTCCATCGTCATTAGAAGGCCCTGAACGTTACAATTCACTATCAGTTTTTCGTCCGATTCGAAAATCTTTGACTCACAGCAGAACGGCCATAAGGTGCCCGAGGCAGCAATAGACCCATGGAGACAAGTCGGCTGGAGGACGATGTATTGAATCGGGACGCAATTTGAGTGATCCGTCGTCAAGAGGTGGCCCTGAATGTTACAATTCAAGTCGGCTGGAGGACGATGTATTGAATCGGGACGCAATTTGAGTGATCCATCGTCATTAGGTGGCCCAGAATGTTACAATTCACTTTCAGTTTTCCGTCAGATTCGAAAATCTTTGACTCACAGCAGAACGGCCATAAGGTGCCCGAGGCAGCAATAGATTCATGGAGACAAGTCTGCTGGAGGACGATGTATTGAATCGGGGCGCAATTTGAGTGTTCTATCGTCATTAGGAGGCCCTGAACGTTGCAATTCACTATCAGTTTTTCGTCCGATTCGATAATCTTTTAGTCACAGCAGAACGGCCGTAAGGTGCCCGAGGCAGCAATAGACCCATCGAGACAAGTCGGCTGGAGGACGATGTATTGAATCGGGACACAGTTTGAGTGATCCATCGGAATTAGGTGGCCCTGAATGTTACAATTCACTATTAGTTTTTCGTCCGATTCGAAAATCTTTGACTCACAGCAGAACGGCCATAAGGTGCCCGAGGCAGCAATTGACCCATGGAGACATGTCTGCTGGAGGACGATGTATTGAATCGGGACGCAATTTGAGTGTTCCATCGTCATTAGGAAGCCCGGAATATTACAATTAACTATCAGTTTTTCGTCCCATTCGATAATCTAGACTCACGGCAGAACGACCATAAGGTGCCCGAGGCTGCAATAGACCCATGGAGACAAGTCTGCTGGAGGACGATGTATTGAATCGGGACGCAATTTGAGTGATCCAACGTCATTAGGTGGCCCTGAACGTTACAATTCACTATCAGTTTTTCGTCCCATTCGATAAACTAGACTCACAGCAGAACGGCCATAAGATGCCCGAGGCAGCAATAGACCGATGGAGTCAAGTCGGCTGGAGGACGGTGTTTTGAATCGGGACGCAATTTGTGTGTTCCATCGTCATTAGGTGGGCCTGAAAGTTACAATTCACTATCAGTTTATCGTCCGATTCGAAAATCTTTGACTCACAGCAGAACGGCCATAAGGTGCCCGAGGCAGCAATAGACCTATGGAGACAAGTCTGCTGGAGGACGATGTATTGAATCGGGACGCAATTTGAGTGATCCAACGTCATTAGGTGCCCTGAATCTTACAATTCACTATCAGTTTTTCGTCAGATTCGAAAATCTTTGTCTCACAGCAGAACGGCCATAAGGTGCCCGAGGCAGCAATAGACCCATGAAGACAAGTCTGCTGGAGGACGATGTATTGAATCGAGACGCAATTTGAGTGTTCCATCGTCATTAGGAGGGCCTGAACGTTACAATTCACTATCAGTTTTTCGTCCGATTCGAGAATCTTTGACTCACAGCAGAACGGCCATAAGGTGCCCGAGGCAGCAATAGACCCATGGAGACAAGTCGGCTGGAGGACGATGTATGGAATCGGGACGCAATTTGAGTGATCCGTCGTCAAGAGGTGGCCCTGAATGTTACAATTCAAGTCGGCTGGAGGACGATGTATTGAATCGGGACGCAATTTGAGTGATCCATCGTCATTAGGTGGCCCAGAATGTTACAATTCACTTTCAGTTTTCCGTCAGATTCGAAAATCTTTGACTCACAGCAGAACGGCCATAAGGTGCCCGAGGCAGCAATAGATTCATGGAGACAAGTCTGCTGGAGGACGATGTATTGAATCGGGGCGCAATTTGAGTGTTCTATCGTCATTAGGAGGCCCTGAACGTTGCAATTCACTATCAGTTTTTCGTCCGATTCGATAATCTTTTAGTCACAGCAGAACGGCCGTAAGGTGCCCGAGGCAGCAATAGACCCATCGAGACAAGTCGGCTGGAGGACGATGTATTGAATCGGGACACAGTTTGAGTGATCCATCGGAATTAGGTGGCCCTGAATGTTACAATTCACTATTAGTTTTTCGTCCGATTCGAAAATCTTTGACTCACAGCAGAACGGCCATAAGGTGCCCGAGGCAGCAATTGACCCATGGAGACATGTCTGCTGGAGGACGATGTATTGAATCGGGACGCAATTTGAGTGTTCCATCGTCATTAGGAAGCCCGGAATATTACAATTAACTATCAGTTTTTCGTCCCATTCGATAATCTAGACTCACGGCAGAACGACCATAAGGTGCCCGAGGCTGCAATAGACCCATGGAGACAAGTCTGCTGGAGGACGATGTATTGAATCGGGACGCAATTTGAGTGATCCAACGTCATTAGGTGGCCCTGAACGTTACAATTCACTATCAGTTTTTCGTCCCATTCGATAAACTAGACTCACAGCAGAACGGCCATAAGATGCCCGAGGCAGCAATAGACCCATGGAGTCAAGTCGGCTGGAGGACGGTGTTTTGAATCGGGACGCAATTTGTGTGTTCCATCGTCATTAGGTGGGCCTGAAAGTTACAATTCACTATCAGTTTATCGTCCGATTCGAAAATCTTTGACTCACAGCAGAACGGCCATAAGGTGCCCGAGGCAGCAATAGACCTATGGAGACAAGTCTGCTGGAGGACGATGTATTGAATCGGGACGCAATTTGAGTGATCCAACGTCATTAGGTGCCCTGAATCTTACAATTCACTATCAGTTTTTCGTCAGATTCGAAAATCTTTGTCTCACAGCAGAACGGCCATAAGGTGCCCGAGGCAGCAATAGACCCATGAAGACAAGTCTGCTGGAGGACGATGTATTGAATCGAGACGCAATTTGAGTGTTCCATCGTCATTAGGAGGGCCTGAACGTTACAATTCACTATCAGTTTTTCGTCCGATTCGAGAATCTTTGACTCACAGCAGAACGGCCATAAGGTGCCCGAGGCAGCAATAGACCCATGGAGACAAGTCGGCTGGAGGACGATGTATGGAATCGGGACGCAATTTGAGTGATCCATCGTAATTAGGTGGCACAGAATGCTACAATTCACTATCAGTTTTTCAGCAAATTCGAAAATCTTTGACTCACAGCAGAACGGCCATAAGGTGCCCGAGGCAGCAATAGACCCATGGAGTCAAGTCGGCTGGAGGGCGATGTATTGAATCGGGACGCAATTTGTGTGTTCCATCGTCATTAGGTGGCCCTGAATGTTACAATTCACTATCAGTTTTTCGTCCGATTCGAAAATCTTTGACTCACAGCAGAACGGCCATAAGGTGCCCGAGGCATCAATTGACCCATGGAGACAAGTCTGCTTGAGGACGATGTATTGAATCGGGACGCAATTTGAGTGTTCCATCGTCATTAGGAAGCCCTGAATGTTTCAATTAACTATAAGTTTTTCGTCCCATTCGATAATCCAGACTCACGGGAGAACGACCATAAGGTGCCGGAGGCAGCAATAGACCCATGGAGACAAGTCTGCTGGAGGACGATGTATTGAATCGGTACGCTATTTGAGTGATCCATCGTCATTAGGTGGCCCTGAACGTTACAATTCACTATCAGTTTTTCGTCCGATTCGAAAATCTTTGACCTACAGCAGAACGGCCATAAGGTGCCCGAGGCAGCAATAGACCCATGAAGACTAGTCTGCTGGAGGACGATGTATTGAATCGAGACGCAATTTGAGTGTTCCATCGTCATTAGGAGGGCCTGAACGTTACAATTCACTATCAGTTTTTCAGCAGATTCGAAAATCTTTGACTCACAGCAGAACGGCCATAAGGTGCCCGAGGCAGCAATAGACCCATGGAGACAAGTCTGCTGGAGGACGATGTATAGAATCGGGACGCAATTTGAGTGTTCCATCGTCATTAGGAGGCCCTGAACGTTACAATTCACTATCAGTTTTTCGTCCGATTCGAAAATCTTTCACTCACAGCCGAACAGCCATAAGGTGCCCGAGGCAGCAATAGACCCATAGAGACAAGTCTGCTGGAGGACGATGTATTGCATCGGGACGCAATTTGAGTGATCCATCGTCATTGGGTGGCCCTGAACGTTGCAATTCACTATCAGTTTTTCGTCCGATTCTAAAATCTTTGACTCACAGCAGAACGGCCATAAGGTGCCCGAGTCAGCAATAGCCCCATGGAGACAAGTCGGCTGGAGGACGATGTATTGAATCGGGACACTATTTGAGTGATCCATCGTCATTAGGTGGCCCTGAATGTTACAATTCACTATCAGTTTTTCGTCCGATTCGAAAATCTTTGACTCACAGCAGAACGGCCATAAGGTGCCAGAGGCAGCAATAGACCCATGGAGACAAGTCGGCTGGAGGACGATGTATTGAATCGGGACGCAATTTGAGTGATCCATCGTCATTAGGTGGCCCTGAATGTTACAATTCACTATCAGTTTTTCGTCCGATTCGAAAATCTTTGACTCACAGCAGAACGGCCATAAGGTGCCCGAGGCATACAATTGACCCATGGAGACAAGTCTGCTGGAAGACGATGTATTGATTCGGGACGCAATTTTCAGTGTTCCATCGTCATTAGGAAGCCCTGAATGCTACAATTAACTATCAGTTTTTCGTCCCATTCGATAATCTAGACTCACGGGAGAACGACCATAAGGTGCCCAAGACAGCAATAGACCCATGGAGACAAGTCTGCTGGAGGACGATGTATTTAATCGGGACGCAATTTGAGTGTTCCATCGTCATTAGGAGGCCCTGAAGGTTACAATTCACTATCAGTTTTTCGTCCGATTCACAAATATTTTAGTCACAGCAGAACGGCCATAAGGTGCCCGAGGCAGCAATAGACCCTTGAAGACAAGTCGGCTGGAGGACGATGTATTGAATCGGGACGCAATTTGTGTGATCCATCGTCATTAGGTGGCCCTGAATAGTACAATTCACTATCAGTTTTTCGTCCGATTCGAAAATCTTTGACTCACAGCAGAACGGCCATAAGGTGCCCGAGGCAGCAATTGACCCATGGAGACAAGTCTGCTGGAGGACGATGTATTGAATCGGGGCGCAATTTGAGTGTTCTATCGTCATTAGGAGGCCCTGAACGTTGCAATTCACTATCAGTTTTTCGTCCGATTCGATAATCTTTTAGTCACAGCAGAACGGCCGTAAGGTGCCCGAGGCAGCAATAGACCCATCGAGACAAGTCGGCTGGAGGACGATGTATTGAATCGGGACACAATTTGAGTGATCCATTGGAATTAGGTGGCCCTGAATGTTACAATTCACTATTAGTTTTTCGTCCGATTCGAAAATCTTTGACTCACAGCAGAACGGCCATAAGGTGCCCGAGGCAGCAATTGACCCATGGAGACATGTCTGCTGGAGGACGATGTATTGAATCGGGACGCAATTTGAGTGTTCCATCGTCATTAGGAAGCCCGGAATATTACAATTAACTATCAGTTTTTCGTCCCATTCGATAATCTAGACTCACGGCAGAACGACCATAAGGTGCCCGAGGCTGCAATAGACCCATGGAGACAAGTCTGCTGGAGGACGATGTATTGAATCGGGACGCAATTTGAGTGATCCAACGTCATTAGGTGGCCCTGAACGTTACAATTCACTATCAGTTTTTCGTCCCATTCGATAAACTAGACTCACAGCAGAACGGCCATAAGATGCCCGAGGCAGCAATAGACCCATGGAGTCAAGTCGGCTGGAGGACGGTGTTTTGAATCGGGACGCAATTTGTGTGTTCCATCGTCATTAGGTGGGCCTGAAAGTTACAATTCACTATCAGTTTATCGTCCGATTCGAAAATCTTTGACTCACAGCAGAACGGCCATAAGGTGCCCGAGGCAGCAATAGACCTATGGAGACAAGTCTGCTGGAGGACGATGTATTGAATCGGGACGCAATTTGAGTGATCCATCGTCATTAGGTGCCCTGAATCTTACAATTCACTATCAGTTTTTCGTCAGATTCGAAAATCTTTGTCTCACAGCAGAACGGCCATAAGGTGCCCGAGGCAGCAATAGACCCATGAAGACAAGTCTGCTGGAGGACGATGTATTGAATCGAGACGCAATTTGAGTGTTCCATCGTCATTAGGAGGGCCTGAACGTTACAATTCACTATCAGTTTTTCGTCCGATTCGAAAATCTTTGACTCACAGCAGAACGGCCATAAGGTGCCCGAGGCAGCAATAGACCCATGGAGACAAGTCGGCTGGAGGACGATGTATGGAATCGGGACGCAATTTGAGTGATCCATCGTCATTAGGTGGCACAGAATGCTACAATTCACTATCAGTTTTTCAGCAAATTCGAAAATCTTTGACTCACAGCAGAACGGCCATAAGGTGCCCGAGGCAGCAATAGACCCATGGAGACAAGTCGGCTGGAGGACGATGTATTGAATCGGGACGCAATTTGTGTGGTCCATCGTCATTAGGTCTCCCTGAATGTTACAATTCACTATCAGTTTTTCGTCCGATTCGAAAATCTTTGACTCACAGCAGAACGGCCATAAGCTGCCCGAGGCAGCAATAGACCCATGGAGACAAGTCTGCTGCAGGACGATGTATTGAATCGGGACGCAATTTGAGTGATCGATCGTCATTAGGTGGCCCTGAACGTTACAATTCACTATCAGTTTTTCGTCCCATTCGATAAACTAGACTCACAGCAGAACGGCCATAAGATGCCCGAGGCAGCAATAGACCCATGGAGTCAAGTCGGCTGGAGGACGATGTATTGAATCGGGACGCAATTTGTGTGTTCCATCGTCATTAGGTGGCCCTGAATGTTACAATTCACTATCAGTTTTTCGTCCGATTCGAAAATCTTTGACTCACAGCAGAACGGCCATAAGGTGCCCGAGGCATCAATTGACCCATGGAGACAAGTCTGCTTGAGGACGATGTATTGAATCGGGACGCAATTTGAGTGTTCCATCGTCATTAGGAAGCCCTGAATGTTTCAATTAACTATAAGTTTTTCGTCCCATTCGATAATCCAGACTCACGGGAGAACGACCATAAGGTTCCGGAGGCAGCAATAGACCCATGGAGACAAGTCTGCTGGAGGACGATGTATTGAATCGGTACGCTATTTGAGTGATCCATCGTCATTAGGTGGCCCTGAACGTTACAATTCACTATCAGTTTTTCGTCCGATTCGAAAATCTTTGACCTACAGCAGAACGGCCATAAGGTGCCCGAGGCAGCAATAGACCCATGAAGACAAGTCTGCTGGAGGACGATGTATTGAATCGAGACGCAATTTGAGTGTTCCATCGTCATTAGGAGGGCCTGAACGTTACAATTCACTATCAGTTTTTCAGCAGATTCGAAAATCTTTGACTCACAGCAGAACGGCCATAAGGTGCCCGAGGCAGCAATAGACCCATGGAGACAAGTCTGCTGGAGGACGATGTATAGAATCGGGACGCAATTTGAGTGTTCCATCGTCATTAGGAGGCCCTGAACGTTACAATTCACTATCAGTTTTTCGTCCGATTCGAAAATCTTTGACTCACAGCAGAACGGCCATAAGGTGCCCGAGGCAGCAATAGCCCCATCGAGACAAGTCGGCTGGAGGACGATGTATTGAATCGGGACACAATTTGAGTGATCCATCGGAATTAGGTGGCCCTGAATGTTACAATTCACTATTAGTTTTTCGTCCGATTCGAAAATCTTTGACTCACAGCAGAACGGCCATAAGGTGCCAGAGGCAGCAATTGACCCATGGAGACAAGTCTGCTGGAGGACGATGTATTGAATCGGGACGCAATTTGAGTGTTCCATCGTCATTAGGAAGCCCGGAATGTTACAATTAACTATCAGTTTTTCGTCCCATTCGATAATCTAGACTCACGGCAGAACGACCATAAGGTGCCCGAGGCAGCAATAGACCCATGGAGACAAGTTTGCTGGAGGACGATGTATTGAATCGGGACGCAATTTGAGTGATCCATCGTCATTAGGTGGCCCTGAACGTTACAATTCACTATCAGTTTTTCGTCCCATTCGATAAACTAGACTCACAGCAGAACGGCCATAAGATGCCCGAGGCAGCAATAGACCCATGGAGACAAGTCGGCTGGAGGACGATGTATTGAATCGGGACGCAATTTGAGTCATCCATCGTCATTAGGTGGCCCAGAATGTTACAATTCACTATCAGTTTTTCAGCAGATTCGAAAATCTTTGACTCACAGCAGAACGGCCATAAGGTGCCCGAGGCAGCAATAGACCCATGGAGACAAGTCTGCTGGAGGACGATGTATAGAATCGGGACGCAATTTGAGTGTTCCATCGTCATTAGGAGGCCCTGAACGTTACAATTCACTATCAGTTTTTCGTCCGATTCGAAAATCTTTCACTCACAGCCGAACAGCCATAAGGTGCCCGAGGCAGCAATAGACCCATGGAGACAAGTCTGCTGGAGGACGATGTATTGCATCGGGACGCAATTTGAATGATCCATCGTCATTGGGTGGCCCTGAACGTTGCAATTCACTATCAGTTTTTCGTCCGATTCGAAAATCTTTGACTCACAGCAGAACGGCCATAAGGTGCCCGAGGCAGCAATAGCCCCATGGAGACAAGTCGGCTGGAGGACGATGTATTGAATCGGGACGCAATTTGAGTGATCCATCGTCATTAGGTGGCCCTGAATGTTACAATTCACTATCAGTTTTTCGTCCGATTCGAAAATCTTTGACTCACAGCAGCACGGCCATAAGGTGCCCGAGGCATACAATTGACCCATGGAGACAAGTCTGCTGGAGGACGATGTATTGATTCGGGACGCAATTTGAGTGATCCATCGTCATTAGGAAGCCCTGAATGCTACAATTAACTATCAGTTTTTCGTCCCATTCGATAATCTAGACTCACGGGAGAACGACCATAAGGTGCCCAAGACTGCAATAGACCCATGGAGACAAGTCTGCTGGAGGACGATGTATCTAATCGGGACGCAATTTGAGTCTTCCATCGTCATTAGGAGGCCCTGAAGGTTACAATTCACTATCAGTTTTTCGTCCGATTCAAAAATATTTTAGTCACAGCAGAACGGCCATAAGGTGCCCGAGGCAGCAATAGACCCATGAAGACAAGTCGGCTGGAGGACGATGTATTGAATCGGGACGCAATTTGTGTGGTCCATCGTCATTAGGTGGCCCTGAATAGTACAATTCACTATCAGTTTTTCGTCCGATTCGAAAATCTTTGACTCACAGCAGAACGGCCATAAGGTGCCCGAGGCAGCAATTGACCCATGGAGACAAGTCTGCTGGAGGACGATGTATTGAATCGGGACGCAATTTGAGTGTTCCATCGTCATTAGGTGGCCCTGAACGTTACAATTCACAATCAGTTTTTCGTCCCATTCGATGAACTAGACTCACAGCAGAACGGCCATAAGATGCCCGAGGCAGCAATAGACCCATGGAGTCAAGTCGGCTGGAGGACGATGTATTGAATCGGGACGCAATTTGAGTGATCCATCGTCATTAGGTGGCCCTGAACGTTACAATTCACTATCAGTTTTCCGTCCGATTCGAAAATCTTATAGTCACAGCAGAGCGGCCATAAGGTGCCCGAGGCAGCAATAGACCAATGTAGACAAGTCTGCTGGAGGACGATGTATTTAATCGGGACGCAATATGAGTGTTCCATGGTCATTAGGTGGCCTTGAACGTTACAAGTCACTATCAGTTTTTCGTCCGATTAAATCTTTGACTCACAGCAGAACGGCCATAAGCTGCCCGAGGCAGTAATAGACCCATGGAGACAAGTCTGCTGGAGTACGATGTATTGAATGGGACGCAATTTGAGTGATCCATCGTCATTAGGTGGCCTGAATGTTACAATTCACTATCAGTTTTTCGTCAGATTCGAAATTCTTTGTCTCACAGCAGAACGGCCATAAGGTGCCCGAGGCAGCAATAGACCCATGAAGACAAGTCTGCTGGAGGACGATGTATTGATTCGAGACGCAATTTGAGTGTTCCATCGTCATTAGGAGGGCCTGAACGTTACAATTCACTATCAGTTTTTCGTCCGATTCCAAAATCTTTGACTCACAGCAGAACGGCCATAAGGTGCCCGAGGCAGCTATAGACCCATGGAGACAAGTCGGCTGGAGGACGATGTATTGAATCGGGACGCAATTTGAGTGATCCGTCGTCATTAGGTGGCCCTGAATGTTTCAATTCACTATCAGTTTTTCGTCCGATTCGAAAATCTTTGACTCACAGCAGAACGGCCATAAGGTGCCCGAGGCAGCAATAGACCCATGGAGACAAGTCGGCTGGAGGACGATGTATTGAATCGGGACGCAATTTGAGTGATCCATCGTCATTAGGTGGCCCTGAATGTTACAATTCACTATCTGTTTTTCGTCCGATTCGAAAATCTTTGACTCACAGCAGAACGGCCATAAGGTGCCCGAGGCAGCAATTGACCCATGGAGACAAGTCTGCTGGAGGACGATGTATTGAATCGGGACGCAATTTGAGTGTTCCATCGTCATTAGGAAGCCCTGAATGTTACAATTAACTATCAGTTTTTCGTCCCATTCGATAATCTAGACTCACGGGAGAACGACCATAAGGTGCCCAAGGCAGCAACAGACCCATGGAGACTAGTCTGCTGGAGGACGATGATTTGAATCGGGACGCAATTTGAGTGATCCATCGTCATTAAGTGGCCCTGAACGTTACAATTCACTATCAGTTTTTCGTCCGATTCGATAAACTAGACTCACAGCAGAACGGCCATAAGATGCCCTAGGCAGCAATAGACCCATGGAGTCAAGTCGGTTGGAGGACGATGTATTGAATCGGGACGCAATTTGTGTGGTCCATCGTCATTAGTTGGCCCTGAACGTTACAATTCACTATCAGTTTCTCGTCCGATTCGAAAATCTTTGACTCACAGCAGAACGGCCGTAAGGTGCCCGAGGCAGCAATAGACCCATGGAGACAAGTCTGCTGGAGGATGATGTATTGAATCGGGACGCAATTTGAGTGTTCCATCGTCATTAGGAAGCCCTGAATGTTACAATTCACTATCAGTTTTTCGTCCCATTCGATAATCTACACTCACGGGAGAACGACCATAAGGTGCCCGAGGCAGCAATAGACCCATGGAGACAAGTCTGCTGGAGGACGATGTATTGAATCGATACGCAATTTGAGTGATCCATCGTCATTAGGGGGCCCTGAACGTTACAATTCACTATCAGTTTTTCGCCCGATTAAATCTTTGACTCACAGCAGAACGTCCATAAGCTGCCCGAGGCAGTAATAGACCCATGGAGGCAAGTCTGCTGGAGGACGAGGTATTGAATCGGGACGCAATTTGAGTGTTCCATCGTCATTAGGAGGTCCTGAACGTTACAATTCACTATCAGTTTTTCGTCCGATTCGAAAATCTTTGACTCGCAGCAGAACGGCCATAAGGTGCCCGAGGCAGCAATAGACCCATGGAGACAAGTCTGCTGGATGACGATGTATTGAATCGGGACGCAATTTGATTGTTCCATCGTCATTACGTGGCCCTGAACGTTACAATTCACTATCAGTTTTTCGTCCGATTCGAAAATCTTTGCCCCACAGCAGAACGGCCATAAGATGCCCGAGGCAGCAATAGACCCATGGAGACAAGTCTGCTGGAGGACGATGTATTGAATCGGGACACAATTTGAGTGTTCCATCGTCATTAGGTGGCCCTGAAAGTTACAAATCACTATGAGATTTTCGTCCGATTCGAAAATCTTTGACTCACAGCAGAACGGCCATAAGGTGCAGGATGCAGCAATAGACCCATGGAGACAAGTCTGCTGGAGGACGATGTATTGAATCGGGACGCAATTTGAGTGATCCATCGTCATTAGGTGGCCCTGAACGTTATAATTCACTATCAGTTTTTCGTCCGATTCGAAAATCTTTGACTCACAGCAGAACGGCCATAAGGTGCCGAGGCAGCAATAGACCCATGGAGACAAGTCTGCTGGAGGACGATGTATTTAATCGGGACGCAATTTGAGTGTTCCATCGTCATTAGGTGGCCCTGAACGTTACAATTCACTATCAGTTTTTCGTCCGATTCGAAAATATTTTAGTCACAGCTGAACGGCCATAAGGTGCCCGAGGCAGCAATAGACCCATGGAGACAAGTCTGCTGGATGACGATGTATTTAATCGGGACGCAATTTGAGTGATCGATCGTCATTAGGTGGCCCTGAACGTTACAATTCACTATCAGTTTATCGTCAGATTCGACAATCTTTGACTCACAGCAGAACGGCCATAAGGTGCCCGAGGCAGCAATAGACCTATGGAGACAAGTCGGCTGGAGGACGATGTATTGAATCGGGACCCAATTTGAGTGATCCATCGTCATTAGGTGGCCCTGAATGTTAATATTCACTATCAGTTTTTCGTCAGATTCGAAAATCTTTGTCTCACAGCAGAACGGCCATAAGGTGCCCGAGGCAGCAATAGACCCATGAAGACAAGTCGGCTGGAGGACGATGTATTGAATCGGGACGCAATTTGTGTGGTCCATCGTATTTAGGTGGCCCTGAATGTTACAATTCACTATCAGTTTTTCGTCCGATTCGAAAATCTTTGACTCACAGCAGAACGGCCATAAGGTGCCCGAGGCAGCAATTGACCCATGGAGACAAGTCTGCTGGACGACGATGTATTGAATCGGGACGCAATTTGAGTGTTCCATCGTCATTAGGTGGCCCTGAACGTTACAATTCACTATCAGTTTTTCGTCCCATTCAATAAACTAGACTCACAGCAGAACGGCCATAAGATGCCCGAGGCAGCAATAGACCCATGGAGTCAAGTCGTCTGGAGGACGATGTATTGAATCGGGACGCAATTTGTGTGGTCCATCGTCATTAGGTGGCCCTGAATGTTACAATTCACTATCAGTTTTTCATCCGATTCGAAAATCTTTGACTCACAGCAGAACGGCCATAAGGTGCCCGAGGCAACAATTGACCCATGGAGACAAGTCTGCTGGAGGACGATGTATTGAATCGCGACGCAATTTGAGTGTTCCATCGTCATTAGGAAGCCCTGAATGTTACAATTAACTATCAGTTTTTCGTCCCATTCGATAATCTAGACTCACGGGAGAACGACCATAAGGTGCCCGAGGCAGCAATAGACCCATGGAGACAAGTCTGCTGGAGGACGATGTATTTAATCGGGACGCAATATGAGTGTTCCATCGTCATTAGGTGGCCCTGAACGTTACAAGTCACTATCAGTTTTTCGTCCGATTAAATCTTTGACTCACAGCAGAACGGCCATAAGCTGCCCGAGGCAGTAATAGTCCCATGGAGACAAGTCTCCTGGAGGACGATGTATTGAATCGGGACGCTATTTGAGTGATCCATCGTCATTAGGTGGCCTGAATGTTACAATTCACTATCAGTTTTTCGTCAGATTCGAAATTCTTTGTCTCACAGCAGAACGGCCATAAGGTGCCCGAGGCAGCAATAGACCCATGAAGACAAGTCTGCTGGAGGACGATGTATTGATTCGAGACGCAATTTGAGTGTTCCATCGTCATTAGGAGGGCCTGAACGTTACAATTCACTATCAGTTTTTCGTCCGATTCCAAAATCTTTGACTCACAGCAGAACGGCCATAATGTGCCCGAGGCAGCAATAGACCCATGGAGACAAGTCGGCTGGAGGACGATGTATTGAATCGGGGCGCAATTTGAGTGATCCATCGTCATTAGGTAGCCCAGAATGTTACAATTCACTATCAGTTTTTCAGCAGATTCGAAAATCTTTGACGCACAGCAGAACGGCCATAAGGTGCCCGAGGCAGCAATAGACCCATGGAGACAAGTCTGCTGGAGGACGATGTATTGCATCGGGACGCAATTTGAGTGATCCATCGTCATTGGGTGGCCCTGAACGTTGCAATTCACTATCAGTTTTTCGTCCGATTCTAAAATCTTTGACTCACAGCAGAACGGCCATTAGGTGACCGAGGCAGCAATTGACCCATGGAGACAAGTCGGCTGGAGGACGATGTATTGAATCGGGACACTATTTGAGTGATCCATCGTCATTAGGTGGCCCTGAATGTTACAATTCACTATCAGTTTTTCGTCCGATTCGAAAATCTTTGACTCACAGCAGAACGGCCATAAGGTGCCCGAGGCAGCAATAGACCCATGGAGACAAGTCGGCTGGAGGACGTTGTATTGAATCGGGACGCAATTTGAGTGATCCATCGTCATTAGGTGGCCCTGAATGTTACAATTCACTATCTGTTTTTCGTCCGATTCGAAAATCTTTGACTCACAGCAGAACGGCCATAAGGTGCCCGAGGCAGCAATTGACCCATGGAGACAAGTCTGCTGGAGGACGATGTATTGAATCGGGACGCAATTTGAGTGTTCCATCGTCATTAGGAAGCCCTGAAAGTTACAATTAACTATCAGTTTTTCGTCCCATTCGATAATCTAGACTCACGGGAGAACGACCATAAGGTGCCCAAGGCAGCAACAGACCCATGGAGACTAGTCTGCTGGAGGACGATGAATTGAATCGGGACGCAATTTGAGTGATCCATCGTCATTAAGTGGCCCTGAACGTTACAATTCACTATCAGTTTTTCGTCCGATTCGATAAACTAGACTCACAGCAGAACGGCCATAAGATGCCCGAGGCAGCAATAGACCCATGGAGTTAAGTCGGCTGGAGGACGATGTATTGAATCGGGACGCAATTTGTGTGGTCAATCGTCATTAGGTCTCCCTGAATGTTACAATTCACTATCTGTTTTTCGTCCGATTCGAAAAACTTTGACTCACAGCTGAACGGCCATAAGGTGCCCGAGGCAGCAATTGACCCATGGAGACAAGTCTGCTGGAGGACGATGTATTGAATCGGGACGCAATTTGAGTGTTCCATCGTCATTAGGAAGCCCTGAATGTTACAATTCACTATCAGTTTTTCGTCCCATTCGATAATCTACACTCACGGGAGAACGACCATAAGGTGCCCGAGGCAGCAATTGACCCATGGAGACAAGTCTGCTGGAGGACGATGTATTGAATCGATACGCAATTTGAGTGATCCATCGTCATTAGGTGGCCCTGAACGTTACAATTCACTATCAGTTTTTCGCCCGATTAAATCTTTGACTCACAGCAGAACGGCCATAAGCTGCCCGAGGCAGTAATAGACCCATGGAGGCAAGTCTGCTGGAGGACGAGGTATTGAATCGGGACGCAATTTGAGTGTTCCATCGTCATTAGGAGGTCCTGAACGTTACAATTCACTATCAGTTTTTCGTCCGATTCGAAAATCTTTGACTCGCAGCAGAACGGCCATAAGGTGCCCGAGGCAGCAATAGACCCATGGAGACAAGTCTGCTGGATGACGATGTATTGAATCGGGACGCAATTTGATTGTTCCATCGTCATTACGTGGCCCTGAACGTTACAATTCACTATCAGTTTTTCGTCCGATTCGAAAATCTTTGACCCACAGCAGAACGGCCATAAGATGCCCGAGGCAGCAATAGACCCATGGAGACAAGTCTGCTGGAGGACGATGTATTGAATCGGGACGCAATTTGAGTGTTCCATCGTCATTAGGTGGCCCTGAACGTTACAATTCACTATGAGATTTTCGTCCGATTCGAAAATCTTTGACTCACAGCAGAACGGCCATAAGGTGCCCGATGCAGCAATAGACCCATGGAGACAAGTCTGCTGGAGGACGATGTATTGAATCGGGACGCAATTTGAGTGATCCATCGTCATTAGGTGGCCCTGAACGTTATAATTCACTATCAGTTTTTCGTCCGATTCGAAAATCTTTGACTCACAGCAGAACGGCCATAAGGTGCCCGAGGCAGCAATAGACCCATGGAGACAAGTCTGCTGGAGGACGATGTATTTAATCGGGACGCAATTTGAGTGTTCCATCGTCATTAGGTGGCCCTGAACGTTACAATTCACTATCAGTTTTTCGTCCGATTCGAAAATATTTTAGTCACAGCTGAACTGCCATAAGGTGCCCGAGGCAGCAATAGACCCATGGAGACAAGTCTGCTGGATGACGATGTATTGAATCGGGACGCAATTTGAGTGATCGATCGTCATTAGGTGGCCCTGAACGTTACAATTCACTATCAGTTTTTCGTCAGATTCGAAAATCTTTGACTCACAGCAGAACGGCCATAAGGTGCCCGAGGCAGCAATAGACCTATGGAGACAAGTCGGCTGGAGGACGATGTATTGAATCGGGACGCAATTTGAGTGATCCATCGTCATTAGGTGGCCCTGAATGTTACAATTCACTATCAGTTTTTCGTCAGATTCGAAAATCTTTGTCTCACAGCAGAACGGCCATAAGGTGCCCGAGGCAGCAATAGACCCATGAAGACAAGTCGGCTGGAGGACGATGTATTGAATCGGGACGCAATTTGTGTGGTCCATCGTATTTAGGTGGCCCTGAATGTTACAATTCACTATCAGTTTTTCGTCCGATTCGAAAATCTTTGACTCACAGCAGAACGGCCATAAGGTGCCCGAGTCAGCAATTGACCCATGGAGACAAGTCTGCTGGACGACGATGTATTGAATCGGGACGCAATTTGAGTGTTCCATCGTCATTAGGTGGCCCTGAAGGTTACAATTCACTATCAGTTTTTCGTCCCATTCGATAAACTAGACTCACAGCAGAACGGCCATAAGATGCCCGAGGCAGCAATAGACCCATGGAGTCAAGTCGTCTGGAGGACGATGTATTGAATCGGGAAGCAATGTGTGTGGTCCATCGTCATTAGGTGGCCCTGAATGTTACAATTCACTATCAGTTTTTCATCCGATTCGAAAATCTTTGACTCACAGCAGAACGGCCATAAGGTGCCCGAGGCAGCAATTGACCCATGGAGACAAGTCTGCTGGAGGACGATGTATTGAATCGCGACGCAATTTGAGTGTTCCATCGTCATTAGGAAGCCCTGAATGTTACAATTAACTATCAGGTTTTCGTCCCATTCGATAATCTAGACTCACGGGAGAACGACCATAAGGTGCCCGAGGCAGCAATAGACCCATGGAGACAAGTCTGCTGGAGGACGATGTATTTAATCGGGACGCAATATGAGTGTTCCATCGTCATTAGGTGGCCCTGAAGGTTACAAGTCACTATCAGTTTTTCGTCCGATTAAATCTTTGACTCACAGCAGAACGGCCATAAGCTGCCCGAGGCAGTAATAGACCCATGGAGACAAGTCTCCTGGAGGACGATGTATTGAATCGGGACGCAATTTGAGTGATCCATCGTCATTAGGTGGCCTGAATGTTACAATTCACTATCAGTTTTTCGTCAGATTCGAAATTCTTTGTCTCACAGCAGAACGGCCATAAGGTGCCCGAGGCAGCAATAGACCCAAGAAGACAAGTCTGCTGGAGGACGATGTATTGATTCGAGACGCAATTTGAGTGTTCCATCGTCATTAGGAGGGCCTGAACGTTACAATTCACTAGCAGTTTTTCGTCCGATTCCAAAATCTTTGACTCACAGCAGAACGGCCATAAGGTGCCCGAGGCAGCAATAGACCCATGGAGACAAGTCGGCTGGAGGACGATGTATTGAATCGGGACGCAATTTGAGTGATCCATCGTCATTAGGTAGCCCAGAATGTTACAATTCACTATCAGTTTTTCAGCAGATTCGAAAATCTTTGACGCACAGCAGAACGGCCATAAGGTGCCCGAGGCAGCAATAGACCCATGGAGACAAGTCTGCTGGAGGACGATGTATTGCATCGGGACGCAATTTGAGTGATCCATCGTCATTAGGTGGCCCTGAATGTTACAATTCACTATCAGTATTTCGTCCGATTCGAAAATCTTTGACTCACAGCAGAACGGCCATAAGGTGCCCGAGGCAGCAATAGACCCATGGAGACAAGTCGGCTGGAGGACGATGTATTGAATCGGGACGCAATTTGAGTGATCCATCGTCATTAGGTGGCCCTGAATGTTACAATTCACTATCTGTTTTTCGTCCGATTCGAAAATCTTTGACTCACAGCAGAACGGCCATAAGGTGCCCGAGGCAGCAATTGACCCATGGAGACAAGTCTGCTGGAGGACGATGTATTGAATCGGGACGCAATTTGAGTGTTCCATCGTCATTAGGAAGCCCTGAATGTTACAATTAACTATCAGTTTTTCGTCCCATTCGATAATCTAGACTCACGGGAGAACGACCATAAGGTGCCCAAGGCAGCAACAGACCCATGGAGACTAGTCTGCTGGAGGACGATGAATTGAATCGGGACGCAATTTGAGTGACCCATCGTCATTAAGTGGCCCTGAACGTTACAATTCACTATCAGTTTTTCGTCCGATTCGATAAACTAGACTCACAGCAGAACGGCCATAAGATGCCCGAGGCAGCAATAGACCCATGGAGTCAAGTCGGCTGGAGGACGATGTATTGAATCGGGACGCAATTTGTGTGGTCCATCGTCATTAGGTCTCCCTGAATGTTACAATTCACTATCTGTTTTTCGTCCGATTCGAAAAACTTTGACTCACAGCTGAACGGCCATAAGGTGCCCGAGGCAGCAATTGACCCATGGAGACAAGTCTGCTGGAGGACGATGTATTGAATCGGGACGCAATTTGAGTGTTCCATCGTCATTAGGAAGCCCTGAATGTTACAATTCACTATCAGTTTTTCGTCCCATTCGATAATCTACACTCACGGGAGAACGACCATAAGGTGCCCGAGGCAGCAATAGACCCATGGAGACAAGTCTGCTGGAGGACGATGTATTGAATCGATACGCAATTTGAGTGATCCATCGTCATTAGGTGGCCCTGAACGTTACAATTCACTATCAGTTTTTCGCCCGATTAAATCTTTGACTCACAGCAGAACGGCCATAAGCTGCCCGAGGCAGTAATAGACCCATGGAGGCAAGTCTGCTGGAGGACGAGGTATTGAATCGGGACGCAATTTGAGTGTTCCATCGTCATTAGGAGGTCCTGAACGTTACAATTCACTATCAGTTTTTCGTCCGATTCGAAAATCTTTGACTCGCAGCAGAACGGCCATAAGGTGCCCGAGGCAGCAATAGACCCATGGAGACAAGTCTGCTGGATGACGATGTATTGAATCGGGACGCAATTTGATTGTTCCATCGTCATTACGTGGCCCTGAACGTTACAATTCACTATCAGTTTTTCGTCCGATTCGAAAATCTTTGACCCACAGCAGAACGGCCATAAGATGCCCGAGGCAGCAATAGACCCATGGAGACAAGTCTGCTGGAGGACGATGTATTGAATCGGGACGCAATTTGAGTGTTCCATCGTCATTAGGTGGCCCTGAACGTTACAATTCACTATGAGATTTTCGTCCGATCCGAAAATCTTTGACTCACAGCAGAACGGCCATAAGGTGCCCGATGCAGCAATAGACCCATGGAGACAAGTCTGCTGGAGGACGATGTATTGAATCGGGACGCAATTTGAGTGATCCATCGTCATTAGGTGGCCCTGAACGTTATAATTCACTATCAGTTTTTCGTCCGATTCGAAAATCTTTGACTCACAGCAGAACGGCCATAAGGTGCCCGAGGCAGCAATAGACCCATGGAGACAAGTCTGCTGGAGGACGATGTATTTAATCGGGACGCAATTTGAGTGTTCCATCGTCATTAGGTGGCCCTGAACGTTACAATTCACTATCAGTTTTTCGTCCGATTCGAAAATATTTTAGTCACAGCTGAACGGCCATAAGGTGCCCGAGGCAGCAATAGACCCATGGAGACAAGTCTGCTGGATGACGATGTATTGAATCGGGACGCAATTTGAGTGATCGATCGTCATTAGGTGGCCCTGAACGTTACAATTCACTATCAGTTTTTCGTCAGATTCGAAAATCTTTGACTCACAGCAGAACGGCCATAAGGTGCCCGAGGCAGCAATAGACCTATGGAGACAAGTCGGCTGGAGGACGATGTATTGAATCGGGACGCAATTTGAGTGATCCATCGTCATTAGGTGGCCCTGAATGTTACAATTCACTATCAGTTTTTCGTCAGATTCGAAAATCTTTGTCTCACAGCAGAACGGCCATAAAGTGCCCGAGGCAGCAATAGACCCATGAAGACAAGTCGGCTGGAGGACGATGTATTGAATAGGGACGCAATTTGTGTTGTCATCGTATTTAGGTGGCCCTGAATGTTACAATTCACTATCAGTTTTTCGTCCGATTCGAAAATCTTTGACTCACAGCAAAACGGCCATAAGGTGCCCGAGGCAGCAATTGACCCATGGAGACAAGTCTGCCGGACGACGATGTATTGAATCGGGACGCAATTTGAGTGTTCCATCGTCATTAGGTGGCCCTGAACGTTACAATTCACTATCAGTTTTTCGTCCCATTCGATAAACTAGACTCACAGCAGAACGGCCATAAGATGCCCGAGGCAACAATAGACCCATGGAGTCAAGTCGTCTGGAGGACGATGTATTGAATCGGGACGCAATTTGTGTGGTCCATCGTCATTAGGTGGCCCTGAATGTTACAATTCACTATCAGTTTTTCATCCGATTCGAAAATCTTTGACTCACAGCAGAACGGCCATAAGGTGCCCGAGGCAGCAATTGACCCATGGAGACAAGTCTGCTGGAGGACGATGTATTGAATCGCGACGCAATTTGAGTGTTCCATCGTCATTAGGAAGCCCTGAATGTTACAATTAACTATCAGTTTTTCGTCCCATTCGATAATCTAGACTCACGGGAGAACGACCATAAGGTGCCCGAGGCAGCAATAGACCCATGGAGACAAGTCTGCTGGAGGACGATGTATTTAATCGGGACGCAATATGAGTGTTCCATCGTCATTAGGTGGCCCTGAACGTTACAAGTCACTATCAGTTTTTCGTCCGATTAAATCTTTGACTCACAGCAGAAAGGCCATAAGCTGCCCGAGGCAGTAATAGACCCATGGAGACAAGTCTCCTGGAGGACGATGTATTGAATCGGGACGCAATTTGAGTGATCCATCGTCATTAGGTGGCCCTGAACGTTACAATTCACTATCAGTTTTTCGTCCGATTCGAAAATCTTTGACTCACAGCAGAACGGCCATAAGGTGCCCGAGGCAGCAATAGACCCATGGAGACAAGTCTGCTGGAGGACGATATATTTAATCGGGACGCAATTTGAGTGATCCATCGTCATTAGGAGGCCCTGAACGTTACAATTCACTATCAGTTTTTCGTCCGATTCGAAAATCTTTTAGTCACAGCAGAACGGCCATAAGGTGCCCGAGGCAGCAATAGACCCATGGAGACAAGTCTGCTGGAGGACGATGTATTGAATCGGGACGCAATTTGTGTGATCGATCGTCATTAGGTGGCCCTGAACGTTACAATTCACTATCAGTTTTTCGTCCGATTCGAAAATCTTTGACTCACAGCAGAACGGCCATAAGGTGCCCGAGGCAGCAATAGACCTATGGAGACAAGTCGGTTGGAGGACGATGTATTGAATCGGGACGCAATTTGAGTGATCCATCGTCATTAGGTGGCCCTGAATGTTACAATTCACTATCAGTTTTTCGTCAGATTCGAAAATCTTTGTCTCACAGCAGAACGGCCATAAGGTGCCCGAGGCAGCAATAGACCCATGAAGACAAGTCTGCTGGAGGTCGATGTATTGAATCGGGACGCAATTTGTGTGGTCCATCGTCATTAGGTGGCCCTGAATGTTACAATTCACTATCAGTTTTTCGTCCGATTCGAAAATCTTTGACCTACAGCAGAACGGCCATAAGGTGCCCGAGGCAGCAATAGACCCATGGAGACAAGTCTGCTGGAGGACGATGTATTGAATCGGGATGCAATTTGAGTGTTCCATCGTCATTAGGTGGCCCTGAATGTTTCAATTAACTATCAGTTTTTCGTGCCATTCGATAATCTAGACTCACGGGAGAACGACCATAAGGTGCCCGAGGCAGCAATAGACCCATGGAGACAAGTCTGCTGGAGGACGATGTATTGAATCGGTACGCAATTTGAGTGATACATCGTCATTAGATGGCCCTGTACGTTACAATTCACTATCAGTTCTTCGTCCGATTCGAAAATCTTTGACCTACAGCAGAACGGCCATAAGGTACCCGAGGCAGCAATAGACCCATGGAGACAAGTCGGCTGGAGGACGATGTATTGAATCGGGACGCAATTTGAGTGTTCCATCGTCATTAGGAGGCCCTGAACGTTACAATTCACTATCAGTTTTTCGTCCGATTCGAAAATCTTTTAGTCACAGCAGACCGGCCATAAGGTGCCCGAGGCAGCAATAGACCTATGGAGACAAGTCGGCTGGAGGACGATGTATTGAGTCGGGACACAATTTGAGTGATCCATCGTCATTAGGTGGCCTGAATCTTACAATTCACTATCAGTTTTTCGTCCGATTCGAAAATCTTTGTCTCACAGCAGAACGGCCATAAGGTGCCCGAGGCAGCAATAGACCCATGAAGACAAGTCTGCTGGAGGACGATGTATTGAATCGAGACGCAATTTGAGTGTTCCATCGTCATTAGGAGGGCCTGAACGTTACAATTCACTATCAGTTTTTCGTCCGATTCCAAAATCTTTGACTCACAGCAGAACGGCCATAAGGTGCCCGAGGCAGCAATAGACCCATGGAGACAAGTCGGCTGGAGGACGATGTATTGAATCGGGACGCAATTTGAATGATCCATCGTCATTAGGTGGCACAGAATGTTACAATTCACTATCAGTTTTTCAGCAAATTCGAAAAACTTTGACTCACAGCAGAACGGCCATAAGGTGCCCGAGGCAGCAATAGACCCATGGAGACAAGTCTGCTGCAGGACGATGTATTGAATCGGGACGCAATTTGAGTGATCGATCGTCATTAGGTGGCCCTGAACGTTACAATTCACTATCAGTTTTTCGTCCCATTCGATAAACTAGACTCACAGCAGAACGGCCATAAGATGCCCGAGGCAGCAATAGACTCATGGAGACAAGTCGGCTGGAGGACGATGTATTGAATCGGGACGCAATTTGTGTGTTCCATCGTCATTAGGTGGCCCTGAATGTTACAATTCACTATCAGTTTTTCGTCCGATTCGAAAATCTTTGACTCACAGCAGAACGGCCATAAGGTGCCCGAGGCATCAATTGACCCATGGAGACAAGTCTGCTGGAGGACGATGTATTGAATCGGGACGCAATTTGAGTGATCCATCGTCATTAGGTGGCCCTGAATGTTACAATTCACTATCAGTTTTTCGTCAGATTCGAAAATCTTTGTCTCACAGCAGAACGGCCATAAGGTGCCCGAGGCAGCAATAGACCCATGAAGACAAGTCTGCTGGAGGTCGATGTATTGAATCGGGACGCAATTTGTGTGGTCCATCGTCATTAGGTGGCCCTGAATGTTACAATTCACTATCAGTTTTTCGTCCGATTCGAAAATCTTTGACCTACAGCAGAACGGCCATAAGGTGCCCGAGGCAGCAATAGACCCATGGAGACAAGTCTGCTGGAGGACGATGTATTGAATCGCGACGCAATTTGAGTGTTCCATCGTCATTAGGAAGCCCTGAATGTTACAATTAACTATCAGTTTTTCGTCCCATTCGATAATCTAGACTCACGGGAGAACGACCATAAGGTGCCCGAGGCAGCAATAGACCCATGGAGACAAGTCTGCTGGAGGACGATGTATTTAATCGGGACGCAATATGAGTGTTCCATCGTCATTAGGTGGCCCTGAACGTTACAAGTCACTATCAGTTTTTCGTCCGATTAAATCTTTGACTCACAGCAGAAAGGCCATAAGCTGCCCGAGGCAGTAATAGACCCATGGAGACAAGTCTCCTGGAGGACGATGTATTGAATCGGGACGCAATTTGAGTGATCCATCGTCATTAGGTGGCCCTGAACGTTACAATTCACTATCAGTTTTTCGTCCGATTCGAAAATCTTTGACTCACAGCAGAACGGCCATAAGGTGCCCGAGGCAGCAATAGACCCATGGAGACAAGTCTGCTGGAGGACGATATATTTAATCGGGACGCAATTTGAGTGATCCATCGTCATTAGGAGGCCCTGAACGTTACAATTCACTATCAGTTTTTCGTCCGATTCGAAAATCTTTTAGTCACAGCAGAACGGCCATAAGGTGCCCGAGGCAGCAATAGACCCATGGAGACAAGTCTGCTGGAGGACGATGTATTGAATCGGGACGCAATTTGTGTGATCGATCGTCATTAGGTGGCCCTGAACGTTACAATTCACTATCAGTTTTTCGTCCGATTCGAAAATCTTTGACTCACAGCAGAACGGCCATAAGGTGCCCGAGGCAGCAATAGACCTATGGAGACAAGTCGGTTGGAGGACGATGTATTGAATCGGGACGCAATTTGAGTGATCCATCGTCATTAGGTGGCCCTGAATGTTACAATTCACTATCAGTTTTTCGTCAGATTCGAAAATCTTTGTCTCACAGCAGAACGGCCATAAGGTGCCCGAGGCAGCAATAGACCCATGAAGACAAGTCTGCTGGAGGTCGATGTATTGAATCGGGACGCAATTTGTGTGGTCCATCGTCATTAGGTGGCCCTGAATGTTACAATTCACTATCAGTTTTTCGTCCGATTCGAAAATCTTTGACCTACAGCAGAACGGCCATAAGGTGCCCGAGGCAGCAATAGACCCATGGAGACAAGTCTGCTGGAGGACGATGTATTGAATCGGGATGCAATTTGAGTGTTCCATCGTCATTAGGTGGCCCTGAATGTTTCAATTAACTATCAGTTTTTCGTGCCATTCGATAATCTAGACTCACGGGAGAACGACCATAAGGTGCCCGAGGCAGCAATAGACCCATGGAGACAAGTCTGCTGGAGGACGATGTATTGAATCGGTACGCAATTTGAGTGATACATCGTCATTAGATGGCCCTGTACGTTACAATTCACTATCAGTTCTTCGTCCGATTCGAAAATCTTTGACCTACAGCAGAACGGCCATAAGGTACCCGAGGCAGCAATAGACCCATGGAGACAAGTCGGCTGGAGGACGATGTATTGAATCGGGACGCAATTTGAGTGTTCCATCGTCATTAGGAGGCCCTGAACGTTACAATTCACTATCAGTTTTTCGTCCGATTCGAAAATCTTTTAGTCACAGCAGACCGGCCATAAGGTGCCCGAGGCAGCAATAGACCTATGGAGACAAGTCGGCTGGAGGACGATGTATTGAGTCGGGACACAATTTGAGTGATCCATCGTCATTAGGTGGCCTGAATCTTACAATTCACTATCAGTTTTTCGTCCGATTCGAAAATCTTTGTCTCACAGCAGAACGGCCATAAGGTGCCCGAGGCAGCAATAGACCCATGAAGACAAGTCTGCTGGAGGACGATGTATTGAATCGAGACGCAATTTGAGTGTTCCATCGTCATTAGGAGGGCCTGAACGTTACAATTCACTATCAGTTTTTCGTCCGATTCCAAAATCTTTGACTCACAGCAGAACGGCCATAAGGTGCCCGAGGCAGCAATAGACCCATGGAGACAAGTCGGCTGGAGGACGATGTATTGAATCGGGACGCAATTTGAATGATCCATCGTCATTAGGTGGCACAGAATGTTACAATTCACTATCAGTTTTTCAGCAAATTCGAAAAACTTTGACTCACAGCAGAACGGCCATAAGGTGCCCGAGGCAGCAATAGACCCATGGAGACAAGTCTGCTGCAGGACGATGTATTGAATCGGGACGCAATTTGAGTGATCGATCGTCATTAGGTGGCCCTGAACGTTACAATTCACTATCAGTTTTTCGTCCCATTCGATAAACTAGACTCACAGCAGAACGGCCATAAGATGCCCGAGGCAGCAATAGACTCATGGAGACAAGTCGGCTGGAGGACGATGTATTGAATCGGGACGCAATTTGTGTGTTCCATCGTCATTAGGTGGCCCTGAATGTTACAATTCACTATCAGTTTTTCGTCCGATTCGAAAATCTTTGACTCACAGCAGAACGGCCATAAGGTGCCCGAGGCATCAATTGACCCATGGAGACAAGTCTGCTGGAGGACGATGTATTGAATCGGGACGCAATTTGAGTGATCCATCGTCATTAGGTGGCCCTGAATGTTACAATTCACTATCAGTTTTTCGTCAGATTCGAAAATCTTTGTCTCACAGCAGAACGGCCATAAGGTGCCCGAGGCAGCAATAGACCCATGAAGACAAGTCTGCTGGAGGTCGATGTATTGAATCGGGACGCAATTTGTGTGGTCCATCGTCATTAGGTGGCCCTGAATGTTACAATTCACTATCAGTTTTTCGTCCGATTCGAAAATCTTTGACCTACAGCAGAACGGCCATAAGGTGCCCGAGGCAGCAATAGACCCATGGAGACAAGTCTGCTGGAGGACGATGTATTGAATCGGGATGCAATTTGAGTGTTCCATCGTCATTAGGTGGCCCTGAATGTTTCAATTAACTATCAGTTTTTCGTGCCATTCGATAATCTAGACTCACGGGAGAACGACCATAAGGTGCCCGAGGCAGCAATAGACCCATGGAGACAAGTCTGCTGGAGGACGATGTATTGAATCGGTACGCAATTTGAGTGATCCATCGTCATTAGATGGCCCTGTACGTTACAATTCACTATCAGTTTTTCGTCCGATTCGAAAATCTTTGACCTACAGCAGAACGGCCATAAGGTACCCGAGGCAGCAGTAGACCCATGGAGACAAGTCGGCTGGAGGACGATGTATTGAATCGGGACGCAATTTGAGTGTTCCATCGTCATTAGGAGGCCCTGAACGTTACAATTCACTATCAGTTTTTCGTCCGATTCGAAAATCTTTTAGTCACAGCAGACCGGCCATAAGGTGCCCGAGGCAGCAATAGACCTATGGAGACAAGTCGGCTGGAGGACGATGTATTGAGTCGGGACACAATTTGAGTGATCCATCGTCATTAGGTGGCCTGAATCTTACAATTCACTATCAGTTTTTCGTCCGATTCGAAAATCTTTGTCTCACAGCAGAACGGCCATAAGGTGCCCGAGGCAGCAATAGACCCATGAAGACAAGTCTGCTGGAGGACGATGTATTGAATCGAGACGCAATTTGAGTGTTCCATCGTCATTAGGAGGGCCTGAACGTTACAATTCACTATCAGTTTTTCGTCCGATTCCAAAATCTTTGACTCACAGCAGAACGGCCATAAGGTGCCCGAGGCAGCAATAGACCCATGGAGACAAGTCGGCTGGAGGACGATGTATTGAATCGGGACGCAATTTGAATGATCCATCGTCATTAGGTGGCACAGAATGTTACAATTCACTATCAGTTTTTCAGCAAATTCGAAAATCTTTGACTCACAGCAGAACGGCCATAAGGTGCCCGAGGCAGCAATAGACCCATGGAGACAAGTCTGCTGCAGGACGATGTATTGAATCGGGACGCAATTTGAGTGATCGATCGTCATTAGGTGGACCTGAACGTTACAATTCACTATCAGTTTTTCGTCCCATTCGATAAACTAGACTCACGGGAGAACGACCATAAGGTGCCGGAGGCAGCAATAGACCCATGGAGACAAGTCTGCTGGAGGACGATGTATTGAATCGGTACGCAATTTGAGTGTTCCATCGTCATTAGGTGGCCCTGAACGTTACAATTCACTATCAGTTTTTCGTCCGATTCGAAAATCGTTGACCTACAGCAGAACGGCCATAAGGTGCCCGAGGCAGCAATAGACCCATGGAGACAAGTCGGCTGGAGGACGATGTATTGAATCGGGACGCAATTTGAGTGTTCCATCGTCATTAGGAGGCCCTGAACGTTACAATTCACTATCAGTTTTTCGTCCGATTCGAAAATCTTTTAGTCACAGCAGACCGGCCATAAGGTGCCCGAGGCAGCAATAGGCCTATGGAGACAAGTCGGCTGGAGGACGATGTATTGAGTCGGGACACAATTTGAGTGATCCATCGTCATTAGGTGGCCTGAATCTTACAATTCACTATCAGTTTTTCGTCCGATTCGAAAATCTTTGTCTCACAGCAGAACGGCCATAAGGTGCCCGTGGCAGCAATAGACCCATGAAGACAAGTCTGCTGGAGGACGATGTATTGAATCGAGACGCAATTTGAATGTTCCATCGTCATTAGGAGGCCCTGAACGTTACAATTCACTATCAGTTTTTCGTCCGATTCGAAAATCTTTTAGTCACAGCAGACCGGCCATAAGGTGCCCGAGGCAGCAATAGACCTATGGAGACAAGTCGGCTGGAGGACGATGTATTGAGTCGGGACACAATTTGAGTGATCCATCGTCATTAGGTGGCCTGAATCTTACAATTCACTATCAGTTTTTCGTCCGATTCGAAAATCTTTGTCTCACAGCAGAACGGCCATAAGGTGCCCGAGGCAGCAATAGACCCATGAAGACAAGTCTGCTGGAGGACGATGTATTGAATCGAGACGCAATTTGAGTGTTCCATCGTCATTAGGAGGGCCTGAACGTTACAATTCACTATCAGTTTTTCGTCCGATTCCAAAATCTTTGACTCACAGCAGAACGGCCATAAGGTGCCCGAGGCAGCAATAGACCCATGGAGACAAGTCGGCTGGAGGACGATGTATTGAATCGGGACGCAATTTGAATGATCCATCGTCATTAGGTGGCACAGAATGTTACAATTCACTATCAGTTTTTCAGCAAATTCGAAAATCTTTGACTCACAGCAGAACGGCCATAAGGTGCCCGAGGCAGCAATAGACCCATGGAGACAAGTCTGCTGCAGGACGATGTATTGAATCGGGACGCAATTTGAGTGATCGATCGTCATTAGGTGGCCCTGAACGTTACAATTCACTATCAGTTTTTCGTCCCATTCGATAAACTAGACTCACAGCAGAACGGCCATAAGATGCCCGAGGCAGCAATAGACTCATGGAGACAAGTCGGCTGGAGGACGATGTATTGAATCGGGACGCAATTTGTGTGTTCCATCGTCATTAGGTGGCCCTGAATGTTACAATTCACTATCAGTTTTTCGTCCGATTCGAAAATCTTTGACTCACAGCAGAACGGCCATAAGGTGCCCGAGGCATCAATTGACCCATGGAGACAAGTCTGCTGGAGGACGATGTATTGAATCGGGACGCAATTTGAGTGTTCCATCGTCGTTAGGAAGCCCTGAATGTTTCAATTAACTATAAGTTTTTCGTCCCATTCGATAATCTAGACTCACGGGAGAACGACCATAAGGTGCCGGAGGCAGCAATAGACCCATGGAGACAAGTCTGCTGGAGGACGATGTATTGAATCGGTACGCAATTTGAGTGATCCATCGTCATTAGGTGGCCCTGAACGTTACAATTCACTATCAGTTTTTCGTCCGATTCGAAAATCTTTGACCTACAGCAGAACGGCCATAAGGTGCCCGAGGCAGCAATAGACCCATGGAGACAAGTCGGCTGGAGGACGATGTATTGAATCGGGACGCAATTTGAGTGTTCCATCGTCATTAGGAGGCCCTGAACGTTACAATTCACTATCAGTTTTTCGTCCGATTCGAAAATCTTTTAGTCACAGCAGACCGGCCATAAGGTGCCCGAGGCAGCAATAGGCCTATGGAGACAAGTCGGCTGGAGGACGATGTATTGAGTCGGGACACAATTTGAGTGATCCATCGTCATTAGGTGGCCTGAATCTTACAATTCACTATCAGTTTTTCGTCCGATTCGAAAATCTTTGTCTCACAGCAGAACGGCCATAAGGTGCCCGAGGCAGCAATAGACCCATGAAGACAAGTCTGCTGGAGGACGATGTATTGAATCGAGACGCAATTTGAGTGTTCCATCGTCTTTAGGAGGGCCTGAACGTTACAATTCACTATCAGTTTTTCGTCCGATTCGAAAATCTTTGACTCACAGCAGAACGGCCATAAGGTGCCCGAGGCAGCAATAGACCCATGGAGACAAGTCTGCTGCAGGACGATGTATTGAATCGGGACGCAATTTGAGTGATCGATCGTCATTAGGTGGCCCTGAACGTTACAATTCACTATCAGTTTTTCGTCCCATTCGATAAACTAGACTCACAGCAGAACGGCCATAAGATGCCCGAGGCAGCAATAGACTCATGGAGACAAGTCGGCTGGAGGACGATGTATTGAATCGGGACGCAATTTGTGTGTTCCATCGTCATTAGGTGGCCCTGAATGTTACAATTCACTATCAGTTTTTCGTCCGATTCGAAAATCTTTGACTCACAGCAGAACGGCCATAAGGTGCCCGAGGCATCAATTGACCCATGGAGACAAGTCTGCTGGAGGACGATGTATTGAATCGGGACGCAATTTGAGTGTTCCATCGTCGTTAGGAAGCCCTGAATGTTTCAATTAACTATAAGTTTTTCGTCCCATTCGATAATCTAGACTCACGGGAGAACGACCATAAGGTGCCGGAGGCAGCAATAGACCCATGGAGACAAGTCTGCTGGAGGACGATGTATTGAATCGGTACGCAATTTGAGTGATCCATCGTCATTAGGTGGCCCTGAACGTTACAATTCACTATCAGTTTTTCGTCCGATTCGAAAATCTTTGACCTACAGCAGAACGGCCATAAGGTGCCCGAGGCAGCAATAGACCCATGGAGACAAGTCTGCTGGAGGACGATGTATTGAATCGAGACGCAATTTGAGTGTTCCATCGTCATTCGGAGGGCCTGAACGTTACAATTCACTATCAGTTTTTCGTCCGATTCGAAAATCTTTGACTCACAGCAGAACGGCCATTAGGTGCCCGAGGCAGCAATAGACCCATGGAGACAAGTCGGCTGGAGGACGATGTATTGAATCGGGACGCAATTTGAGTGATCCATCGTCATTAGGTGGCCCAGAATGTTCCAATTCACTATCAGTTTTTCAGCAGATTCGAAAATCTTTGACTCACAGCAGAACGGCCATAAGGTGCCCGAGGCAGCAATAGCCCCATGGAGACAAGTCGGCTGGAGGACGATGTATTGAATCGGAACGCAATTTGAGTGATCCATCGTCATTAGGTGGCCCTGAATGTTACAATTCACTATCAGTTTTTCGTCCGATTCGAAAATCTTTGACTCACAGCAGAACGGCCATAAGGTGCCCGAGGCATACAATTGACCCATGGAGACAGGTCTGCTGGAGGACGATGTATTGATTCGGGACGCAATTTGAGTGTTCCATCGTCATTAGGAAGCCCTGAATGCTACAATTAACTATCAGTTTTTCGTCCCATTCGATAATCTAGACTCACGGGAGAACGACCATAAGGTGCCCAAGACTGCAATAGACCCATGGAGACAAGTCTGCTGGAGGACGGTGTATCTAATCGGGACGCAATTTGAGTGTTCCATCGTCATTAGGAGGCCCTGAAGGTTACAATTCACTATCAGTTTTTCGTCCGATTCAAAAATATTTTAGTCACAGCAGAACGGCCATAAAGTGCCCGAGGCAGCAATAGACCCATGAAGACAAGTCGGCTGGAGGACGATGTATTGAATCGGGACGCAATTTGTGTGGTCCATCGTCATTAGGTGGCCCTGAATAGTACAATTCACTATCAGTTTTTCGTCCGATTCGAAAATCTTTGACTCACAGCAGAACGGCCATAAGGTGCCCGAGGCAGCAATTGACCCATGGAGACAAGTCTGCTGGAGGACGATGTATTGAATCGGGACGCAATTTGAGTGTTCCATCGTCATTAGGTGGCCCTGAATGTTACAATTCACTATCAGTTTTTCGTCCCATTCGATAAACTAGACTCACAGCAGAACGGCCATAAGATGCCCGAGGCAGCAATAGACCCATGGAGTCAAGTCGGCTGGAGGACGATGTATTGAATCGGGACGCAATTTGCGTGATCCATCGTCATTAGGTGGCCCTGAACGTTACAATTCACTATCAGTTTTTCGTCCGATTCGAAAATCTTTTAGTCACAGCAGAGCGGCCATAAGGTGCCCGAGGCAGCAATAGACCAATGGAGACAAGTCTGCTGGAGGACGATGTATTTAATCGGGACGCAATATGAGTGTTCCATCGTCATTAGGTGGCCCTGAACGTTACAATTCACTATCAGTTTTTCGTCCGATTAAATCTTTGACTCACAGCAGAACGGCCATAAGCTGCCCGAGGCAGTAATAGACCCATGGAGACAAGTCTGCTGGAGTACGATGTATTGAATCGGGACGCAATTTGAGTGATCCATTGTCATTAGGTGGCCTGAATGTTACAATTCACTATCAGTTTTTCGTCAGATTCGAAATTCTTTGTCTCACAGCAGAACGGCCATAAGGTGCCCGAGGCAGCAATAGACCCATGAAGACAAGTCTGCTGGAGGACGATGTATTGATTCGAGACGCAATTTGAGTGTTCCATCGTCATTAGGAAGCCCTGAATGTTACAATTAACTATCAGTTTTTCGTCCCATTCGATAATCTAGACTCACGGGAGAACGACCATAAGGTGCCCAAGGCAGCAACAGACCCATGGAGACAAGTCTGCTGCAGGACGATGTATTGAATCGGGACGCAATTTGAGTGATCGATCGTCATTAGGAGGGCCTGAACGTTACAATTCACTATCAGTTTTTCGTCCGATTCCAAAATCTTTGACTCACAGCAGAACGGCCATAAGGTGCCCGAAACAGCAATAGACCCATGGAGACAAGTCTGCTGGAGGACGATGTATTGAATCGGGACGCAATTTGAGTGATCCATCGTTATTAGGTGGCCCTGAATGTTACAATTCACTATCAGTTTTTCGTCCGATTCGAAAATCTTTGACTCACAGCAGAACGGCCATAAGGTGCCCGAGACAGCAATAGGCCCATGGAGACAAGTCGGCTGGAGGACGATGTATTGAATCGGGACGCAATTTGAGTGATCCATCGTCATTAGGTGGCCCTGAATGTTACAATTCACTATCTGTTTTTCGTCCGAGTCGAAAATCTTTGACTCACAGCAGAACGGCCATAAGGTGCCCGAGGCAGCAATTGACCCATGGAGACAAGTCTGCTGGAGGACGATGTATTGAATCGGGACGCAATTTGAGTGTTCCATCGTCATTAGGAAGCCCTGAATGTTACAATTAACTATCAGTTTTTCGTCCCATTCGATAATCTAGACTCACGGGAGAACGACCATAAGGTGCCCAAGGCAGCAACAGACCCATGGAGACTAGTCTGCTGGAGGACGATGAATTGAATCGGGACGCAATTTGAGTGATCCATCGTCATTAAGTGGCCCTGAACGTTACAATTCACTATCAGTTTTTCGTCCGATTCGATAAACTAGACTCACAGCAGAACGGCCATAAGATGCCCGAGGCAGCAATAGACCCATGGAGTCAAGTCGGCTGGAGGACGATGTATTGAATCGGGACGCAATTTGTGTGGTCCATCGTCATTAGGTCTCCCTGAATGTTACAATTCACTATCTGCTTTTCGTCCGATTCGAAAATCTTTGACTCACAGCTGAACGGCCATAAGGTGCCCGAGGCAGCAATTGACCCATGGAGACAAGTCTGCTGGAGGACGATGTATTGAATCGGGACGCAATTTGAGTGTTCCATCGTCATTAGGAAGCCCTGAATGTTACAATTCACTATCAGTTTTTCGTCCCATTCGATAATCTACACTCACGGGAGAACGACCATAAGGTGCCCGAGGCAGCAATAGACCCATGGAGACAAGTCTGCTGGAGGACGATGTATTGAATCGATACGCAATTTGAGTGATCCATCGTCATTAGGTGGCCCTGAACGTTACAATTCACTATCAGTTTTTCGCCCGATTAAATCTTTGACTCACAGCAGAACGGCCATAAGCTGCCCGAGGCAGCAATAGACCCATGAAGACAAGTCGGCTGGAGGATGATGTATTGAATCGGGACGCAATTTGTGTGGTCCATCGTAATTAGGTGGCCCTGAATGTTACAATTCACTATCAGTTTTTCGTCCGATTCGAAAATCTTTGACTCACAGCAGAACGGCCATAAGGTGCCCGAGGCAGCAATTGACCCATGGAGACAAGTCTGCTGGACGACGATGTATTGAATCGGGACGCAATTTGAGTGTTCCATCGTCATTAGGTGGCCCTGAACGTTACAATTCACTATCAGTTTTTCGTCCCATTCGATAAACTAGACTCACAGCAGAACGGCCATAAGATGCCCGAGGCAGCAATAGACCCATGGAGTCAAGTCGTCTGGAGGACGATGTATTGAATCGGGACGCAATTTGTGTGGTCCATCGTCATTAGGTGGCCCTGAATGTTACAATTCACTATCAGTTTTTCATCCGATTCGAAAATCTTTGACTCACAGCAGAACGGCCATAAGGTGCCCGAGGCAGCAATTGACCCATGGAGACAAGTCTGCTGGAGGACGATGTATTGAATCGCGACGCAATTTGAGTGTTCCATCGTCATTAGGAAGCCCTGAATGTTACAATTAACTATCAGTTTTTCGTCCCATTCGATAATCTAGACTCACGGGAGAACGACCATAAGGTGCCCGAGGCAGCAATAGACCCATGAAGACAAGTCTGCTGGAGGTCGATGTATTGAATCGGGACGCAATTTGTGTGGTCCATCGTCATTAGGTGGCCCTGAATGTTACAATTCACTATCAGTTTTTCGTCTGATTCGAAAATCTTTGACTCACAGCAGAACGGCCATAAGGTGCCCGAGGCAGCAATACACCCATGAAGACAAGTCTGCTGGAGGTCGATGTATTGAATCGGGACGCAATTTGTGTGGTCCATCGTCATTAGGTGGCCCTGAATGTTACAATTCACTATCAGTTTTTCGTCTGATTCGAAAATCTTTGACTCACAGCAGAACGGCCATAAGCTGCCCGAGGCAGTAATAGACACATGGAACAAGTCTGCTGGTGGACGAGGTATTGAATCGGGACGCAATTTGAGTGTTCCATCGTCATTAGGAGGTCCTGAACGTTACAACTCACTATCAGTTTTTCGTCCGATTCGAAAATCTTTGAGTCACAGCAGAACGGCCATAAGGTGCCCGAGCAGTAATAGACCCTTGGAGACAAGTCTGCTGGAGGACGATGTATTGAATCGGGACGCAACTTGAGTGATCCATCGTCATTAGGTGGCCTGAACGTTACAATTCACTATCAGTTTTTCGTCCGATTCGAAAATCTTTGACTCGCAGCAGAACGGCCGTAAGGTGCCCGAGGCAGCAATAGACCCATGGAGACAAGTCTGCTGGAGGACGATGTATTGAATCGGGACGCAATTTGAGTGTTCCATCGTCATTAGTTGGCCCTGAACGTTACAATTCACTATCAGTTTTTCGTCCGATTCGAAAATCTTTGACTCACAGCAGAACGGCCGTAAGGTGCCCGAGGCAGCAATAGACCCATGGAGACAAGTCTGCTGGAGGATGATGTATTGAATCGGGACGCAATTTGAGTGATCCATCGTCATTAGGTGGCCCTGAACGTTATAATTCACTATCAGTTTTTCGTCCGATTCGAAAATCTTTGACTCACAGCAGAACGGCCATAAGGTGCCCGAAACAGCAATAGACCCATGGAGACAAGTCTGCTGGAGGACGATGTATTGAATCGGGACGCAATTTGAGTGATCCATCGTCATTAGGAGGCCCTGAACGTTACAATTCACTATCAGTTTTTCGTCCGATTCGAAAATCTTTTAGTCACAGCAGAACGGCCATAAGGTGCCCGAGGCAGCAATAGACCCATGGAGACAAGTCTGCTGGAGGACGATGTATTGAATCGGGACGCAATTTGAGTGATCGATCGTCATTAGGTGGCCCTGAACGTTACAATTCACTATCAGTTTTTCGTCCCATTCGATAATCTAGACTCACGGGAGAACGACCATCTGGTGCCCGAGGCAGCAATAGACCCATGGAGACAAGTCTGCTGGAGGACGATGTATTTAATCGGGACGCAATATGGGTGTTCCAACGTCATTAGGTGGCCCTGAACGTTACAAGTCACTATCAGTTTTTCGTCCGATTAAATCTTTGATTCACAGCAGAACGGCCATTACCTGCCCGAGGCAGTAATAGACCCATGGAGACTAGTCTGCTGGAGGACGATGAATTGAATCGGGACGCAATTTGAGTGATCCATCGTCATTAAGTGGCCCTGAACGTTACAATTCACTATCAGTTTTTCGTCCGATTCGATAAACTAGACTCACAGCAGAACGGCCATAAGATGCCCGAGGCAGCAATAGACCCATGGAGTCAAGTCGGCTGGAGGACGATGTATTGAATCGGGACGCAATTTGTGTGGTCCATCGTCATTAGGTCTCCCTGAATGTTACAATTCACTGTCTGCTTTTCGTCCGATTCGAAAATCTTTGACTCACAGCTGAACGGCCATAAGGTGCCCGAGGCAGCAATTGACCCATGGAGACAAGTCTGCTGGAGGACGATGTATTGAATCGGGACGCAATTTGAGTGTTCCATCGTCATTAGGAAGCCCTGAATGTTACAATTCACTATCAGTTTTTCGTCCCATTCGATAATCTACACTCACGGGAGAACGACCATAAGGTGCCCGAGGCAGCAATAGACCCATGGAGACAAGTCTGCTGGAGGACGATGTATTGAATCGATACGCAATTTGAGTGATCCATCGTCATTAGGTGGCCCTGAACGTTACAATTCACTATCAGTTTTTCGCCCGATTAAATCTTTGACTCACAGCAGAACGGCCATAAGCTGCCCGAGGCAGCAATAGACCCATGAAGACAAGTCGGCTGGAGGATGATGTATTGAATCGGGACGCAATTTGTGGTCCATCGTAATTAGGTGGCCCTGAATGTTACAATTCACTATCAGTTTTTCGTCCGATTCGAAAATCTTTGACTCACAGCAGAACGGCCATAAGGTGCCCGAGGCAGCAATTGACCCATGGAGACAAGTCTGCTGGACGACGATGTATTGAATCGGGACGCAATTTGAGTGTTCCATCGTCATTAGGTGGCCCTGAACGTTACAATTCACTATCAGTTTTTCGTCCCATTCGATAAACTAGACTCACAGCAGAACGGCCATAAGATGCCCGAGGCAGCAATAGACCCATGGAGTCAAGTCGTCTGGAGGACGATGTATTGAATCGGGACGCAATTTGTGTGGTCCATCGTCATTAGGTGGCCCTGAATGTTACAATTCACTATCAGTTTTTCATTCGATTCGAAAATCTTTGACTCACAGCAGAACGGCCATAAGGTGCCCGAGGCAGCAATTGACCCATGGAGACAAGTCTGCTGGAGGACGATGTATTGAATCGCGACGCAATTTGAGTGTTCCATCGTCATTAGGAAGCCCTGAATGTTACAATTAACTATCAGTTTTTCGTCCCATTCGATAATCTAGACTCACGGGAGAACGACCATAAGGTGCCCGAGGCAGCAATAGATCCATGAAGACAAGTCTGCTGGAGGTCGATGTATTGAATCGGGACGCAATTTGTGTGGTCCATCGTCATTAGGTGGCCCTGAATGTTACAATTCACTATCAGTTTTTCGTCTGATTCGAAAATCTTTGACTCACAGCAGAACGGCCATAAGGTGCCCGAGGCAGCAATACACCCATGAAGACAAGTCTGCTGGAGGTCGATGTATTGAATCGGGACGCAATTTGTGTGGTCCATCGTCATTAGGTGGCCCTGAATGTTACAATTCACTATCAGTTTTTCGTCTGATTCGAAAATCTTTGACTCACAGCAGAACGGCCATAAGCTGCCCGAGGCAGTAATAGACACATGGAACAAGTCTGCTGGTGGACGAGGTATTGAATCGGGACGCAATTTGAGTGTTCCATCGTCATTAGGAGGTCCTGAACGTTACAACTCACTATCAGTTTTTCGTCCGATTCGAAAATCTTTGAGTCACAGCAGAACGGCCATAAGGTGCCCGAGCAGTAATAGACCCATGGAGACAAGTCTGCTGGAGGACGATGTATTGAATCGGGACGCAACTTGAGTGATCCATCGTCATTAGGTGGCCTGAACGTTACAATTCACTATCAGTTTTTCGTCCGATTCGAAAATCTTTGACTCGCAGCAGAACGGCCGTAAGGTGCCCGAGGCAGCAATAGACCCATGGAGACAAGTCTGCTGGAGGACGATGTATTGAATCGGGACGCAATTTGAGTGTTCCATCGTCATTAGTTGGCCCTGAACGTTACAATTCACTATCAGTTTTTCGTCCGATTCGAAAATCTTTGACTCACAGCAGAACGGCCGTAAGGTGCCCGAGGCAGCAATAGACCCATGGAGACAAGTCTGCTGGAGGATGATGTATTGAATCGGGACGCAATTTGAGTGATCCATCGTCATTAGGTGGCCCTGAACGTTATAATTCACTATCAGTTTTTCGTCCGATTCGAAAATCTTTGACTCACAGCAGAACGGCCATAAGGTGCCCGAAACAGCAATAGACCCATGGAGACAAGTCTGCTGGAGGACGATGTATTGAATCGGGACGCAATTTGAGTGATCCATCGTCATTAGGAGGCCCTGAACGTTACAATTCACTATCAGTTTTTCGTCCGATTCGAAAATCTTTTAGTCACAGCAGAACGGCCATAGGGTGCCCGAGGCAGCAATAGACCCATGGAGACAAGTCTGCTGGAGGACGATGTATTGAATCGGGACGCAATTTGAGTGATCGATCGTCATTAGGTGGCCCTGAACGTTACAATTCACTATCAGTTTTTCGTCCCATTCGATAATCTAGACTCACGGGAGAACGACCATCAGGTGCCCGAGGCAGCAATAGACCCATGGAGACAAGTCTGCTGGAGGACGATGTATTTAATCGGGACGCAATATGGGTGTTCCAACGTCATTAGGTGGCCCTGAACGTTACAAGTCACTATCAGTTTTTCGTCCGATTAAATCTTTGATTCACAGCAGAACGGCCATTACCTGCCCGAGGCAGTAATAGACCCATGGAGACAAGTCTGCTGGAGGACGAGGTATTGAATCGGGACGCAATCTGAGTGTTCCAACGTCATTAGGAGGCCCTGAACGTTACAATTCACTATCAGTTTTTCGTCCGATTCGAAAATCTTTGACTCACAGCAGAACGGCCATAAGGTGCCCGAGGCTGCATTAGACCCATGGAGACAAGTCTGCTGGATGACGATGTATTGAATCGGGACGCATTTTGAGTGTTCCTTCGTCATTACGTGGCCCTCAACGTTACAATTCACTATCAGTTTTTCGTCCGATTCGAAAATCTTTGACTCACAGCAGAACGGCCATAAGGTGCCCGAGGCAGCAATTGACCCATGGAGACAAGTCTGCTGGAGGACGATGTATTGAATCGGGACGCAATTTGAGTGTTCCATCGTCATTAGGTGGCACTGAACGTTACAATTCACTATCAGTTTTTCGTCCGATTCGAAAATCTTTGACTCACAGCAGAACGGCCATAAGGTGCCCGAAACAACAATAGACCCATGGAGACAAGTCTGCTGGAGGACGATGTATTGAATCGGGACGCAATTTGAGTGAATCATCGTCATTAGGTGGCCATGAACGTTACAATTCACTATCAGTTTTTCGTCCGATTCGAATATCTTTGACTCACAGCAGAACGGCCATAAGGTGCCCGAGGCAGCAATAGACCCATGGAGACAAGTCTGCTGGAGGACGATATATTTAATCGGGACGCAATTTGAGTGATCCATCGTCATTAGGAGGCCCAGAACGTTACAATTCACTATCAGTTTTTCGTCCGATTCGAAAATCTTTTAGTCACAGCAGAACGGCCATAAGGTGCCCGAGGCAGCAATAGACCCATGGAGACAAGTTTGCTGGAGGACGATGTATTGAATCGGGACGCAATTTAAGTGATCGATCGTCATTAGGTGGCCCTGAACGTTACAATTCACTATCAGTTTTTCGTCCGATTCGAAAATCTTTGACTCACAGCAGAACGGCCATAAGGTGCCCGAGGCTGCAATAGACCTATGGAGAAAAGTCGGCTGGAGGACGATGTATTGAATCGGGACGCAATTTGAGTGATCCATCGTCATTAGGTGGCCCTGAATGTTACAATTCACTATCAGTTTTTCGTCAGATTCGAAAATCTTTGTCTCACAGCAGAACGGCCATATGGTGCCCGAGGCAGCAATAGACCCATGAAGACAAGTCGGCTGGAGGACGATGTATTGAATCGGGACGCAATTTGTGTGGTCCATCGCCATTAGGTGGCCCTGAATGTTACAATTCACTATCAGTTTTTCGTCTGATTCGAAAATCTTTGACTCACAGCAGAACGGCCATAAGGTGCCCGAGGCAGCAATTGACCCATGGAGACAAGTCTGCTGGAGGACGATGTATTGAATCGCGACGCAATTTGAGTGTTCCATCGTCATTAGGAAGCCCTGAATGTTACAATTAACTATCAGTTTTTCGTCCCATTCGATAATCTAGACTCACGGGAGAACGACCATAAGGTACCCGAGGCAGCAATAGACCCATGGAGACAAGTCTGCTGGAGGACGATGTGATGAATCGGGACGCAATTTGAGTGATCCATCGTCATTACGTGGCCCTGAACGTTACAATTCACTATCAGTTTTTCGTCCGATTCGAAAATCTTTGACTCACAGCACAACGGCCATAAGCTGCCCGAGGCAGTAATAGACACATGGAACAAGTCTGCTGGAGGACGAGGTATTGAATCGGGACGCAATTTGAGTGTTCCATCGTCATTAGGAGGTCCTGAACGTTACAACTCACTATCAGTTTTTCATCCGATTCGAAAATCTTTGAGTCACAGCAGAACGGCCATAAGGTGCCCGAGGCAGTAATAGACCCATGGAGACAAGTCTGCTGGAGGACGATGTATTGAATCGGGACGCAACTTGAGTGATCCATCGTCATTAGGAGTCCTTGAACGTTACAATTCACTATCAGTTTTTTGTCCGATTCGAAAATCTTTGACTCGCAGCAGAACGGCCATAAGGTGCCCGAAACAGCAATAGACCCATGGAGACAAGTCTGCTGGAGGACGATGTATTGAATCGGGACGCAATTTGAGTGATCCATTGTCATTAGGTGGCCCTGAACGTTACAATTCACTATCAGTTTTTCGTCCGATTCGAATATCTTTGACTCACAGCAGAACGGCCTTAAGGTGCCCGAGGCAGCAATAGACCCATGGAGACAAGTCTGCTGGAGGACGATATATTTAATCGGGACGCAATTTGAGTGATCCATCGTCATTAGGAGGCCCTGAACGTTACAATTCACTATCAGTTTTTCGTCCGATTCGAAAATCTTTTAGTCACAGCAGAACGGCCATAAGGTGCCCGAGGCAGCAATAGACCCATGGAGACAAGTCTGCTGGAGGACGATGTATTGAATCGGGACGCAATTTGAGTGATCGATCGTCATTAGGTGGCCTTGAACGTTACAATTCACTATCAGTTTTTCGTCCGATTCGAAAATCTTTGACTCACAGCAGAACGGCCATAAGGTGCCCGAGGCTGCAATAGACCTATGGAGAAAAGTCGGCTGGAGGACGATGTATTGAATCGGGACGCAATTTGAGTGATCCATCGTCATTAGGTGGCCCTGAATGTTACAATTCACTATCAGTTTTTCGTCTGATTCGAAAATCTTTGACTCACAGCAGAACAGCCATAAGGTGCCCGAGGCAGCAATTGACCCATGGAGACAAGTCTGCTGGAGGACGATGTATTGAATCGCGACGCAATTTGAGTGTTCCATCGTCATTAGGAAGCCCTGAATGTTACAATTAACTATCAGTTTTTCGTCCGATTCGATAATCTAGACTCACGGGAGAACGACCATAAGGTACCCGAGGCAGCAATAGACCCATGGAGACAAGTCTGCTGGAGGACGATGTGATGAATCGGGACGCAATTTGAGTGATCCATCGTCATTAGGTGGCCCTGAACGTTACAATTCACTATCAGTTTTTCGTCCGATTCGAAAATCTTTGACTCGCAGCAGAACGGCCGTAAGGTGCCCGAGGCAGCAATAGACCCATGGAGACAAGTCTGCTGGAGGACGATGTATTGAATCGGGACGCAATTTGAGTGTTCCATCGTCATTAGTTGGCCCTGAACGTTACAATTCACTATCAGTTTTTCGTCCGATTCGAAAATCTTTGACTCACAGCAGAACGGCCGTAAGGTGCCCGAGGCAGCAATAGACCCATGGAGACAAGTCTGCTGGAGGATGATGTATTGAATCGGGACGCAATTTGAGTGATCCATCGTCATTAGGTGGCCCTGAACGTTATAATTCACTATCAGTTTTTCGTCCGATTCGAAAATCTTTGACTCACAGCAGAACGGCCATAAGGTGCCCGAAACAGCAATAGACCCATGGAGACAAGTCTGCTGGAGGACGATGTATTGAATCGGGACGCAATTTGAGTGATCCATCTCCATTAGGAGGCCCTGAACGTTACAATTCACTATCAGTTTTTCGTCCGATTCGAAAATCTTTTAGTCACAGCAGAACGGCCATAAGGTGCCCGAGGCAGCAATAGACCCATGGAGACAAGTCTGCTGGAGGACGATGTATTGAATCGGGACGCAATTTGAGTGATCGATCGTCATTAGGTGGCCCTGAACGTTACAATTCACTATCAGTTTTTCGTCCCATTCGATAATCTAGACTCACGGGAGAACGACCATCAGGTGCCCGAGGCAGCAATAGACCCATGGAGACAAGTCTGCTGGAGGACGATGTATTTAATCGGGACGCAATATGGGTGTTCCAACGTCATTAGGTGGCCCTGAACGTTACAAGTCACTATCAGTTTTTCGTCCGATTAAATCTTTGACTCACAGCAGAACGGCCATTACCTGCCCGAGGCAGTAATAGACCCATGGAGACAAGTCTGCTGGAGGACGAGGTATTGAATCGGGACGCAATCTGAGTGTTCCATCGTCATTAGGAGGCCCTGAACGTTACAATTCACTATCAGTTTTTCGTCCGATTCGAAAATCTTTGACTCACAGCAGAACGGCCATAAGGTGCCCGAAACAGCAATAGACCCATGGAGAGAAGTCTGCTGGAGGACGATGTATTGAATCGGGACGCAATTTGAGTGATCCATCGTCATTAGGAGGCCCTGAACGTTACAATTCACTATCAGTTTTTCGTCCGATTCGAAAATCTTTGACTCACAGCAGAACGGCCATAAGGTGCCCGAAACAACAATAGACCCATGGAGACAAGTCTGCTGGAGGACGATGTATTGAATCGGGACGCAATTTGAGTGATCCATCGTCATTAGGTGGCCCTGAACGTTACAATTCACTATCAGTTTTTCGTCCGATTCGAATATCTTTGACTCACAGCAGAACGGCCGTAAGGTGCCCGAGGCAGCAATAGACCCATGGAGACAAGTCTGCTGGAGGACGATATATTTAATCGGGACGCAATTTGAGTGATCCATCGTCATTAGGAGGCCCAGAACGTTACAATTCACTATCAGTTTTTCGTCCGATTCGAAAATCTTTTAGTCACAGCAGAACGGCCATAAGGTGCCCGAGGCAGCAATAGACCCATGGAGACAAGTCTGCTGGAGGACGATGTATTGAATCGGGACGCAATTTGAGTGATCGATCGTCATTAGGTGGCCCTGAACGTTACAATTCACTATCAGTTTTTCGTCCGATTCGAAAATCTTTGACTCACAGCAGAACGGCCATAAGGTGCCCGAGGCTGCAATAGACCTATGGAGAAAAGTCGGCTGGAGGACGATGTATTGAATCGGGACGCAATTTGAGTGATCCATCGTCATTAGGTGGTCCTGAATGTTACAATTCACTATCAGTTTTTCGTCAGATTCGAAAATCTTTGTCTCACTGCAGAACGGCCATATGGTGCCCGAGGCAGCAATAGACCCATGAAGACAAGTCGGCTGGAGGACGATGTATTGAATCGGGACGCAATTTGTGTGGTCCATCGCCATTAGGTGGCCCTGAATGTTACAATTCACTATCAGATTTTCGTCTGATTCGAAAATCTTTGACTCACAGCAGAACGGCCATAAGGTGCCCGAGGCAGCAATTGACCCATGGAGACAAGTCTGCTGGAGGACGATGTATTGAATCGCGACGCAATTTGAGTGTTCCATCGTCATTAGGAAGCCCTGAATGTTACAATTAACTATCAGTTTTTCGTCCCATTCGATAATCTAGACTCACGGGAGAACGACCATAAGGTGCCCGAGGCAGCAATAGACCCATGGAGACAAGTCTGCTGGAGGACGATGTGATGAATCGGGACGCAATTTGAGTGATCCATCGTCATTAGGTGGCCCTGAACGTTACAATTCACTATCAGTTTTTCGTCCGATTCGAAAATCTTTGACTCACAGCAGAACGGCCATAAGCTGCCCGAGGCAGTAATAGACACATGGAACAAGTCTGCTGGAGGTCGAGGTATTGAATCGGGACGCAATTTGAGTGTTCCATCGTCATTAGGAGGTCCTGAACGTTACAACTCACTATCAGTTTTTCATCCGATTCGAAAATCTTTGAGTCACAGCAGAACGGCCATAAGGTGCCCGAGGCAGTAATAGACCCATGGAGACAAGTCTGCTGGAGGACGATGTATTGAATCGGGACGCAACTTGAGTGATCCATCGTCATTAGGAGTCCTTGAACGTTACAATTCACTATCAGTTTTTTGTCCGATTCGAAAATCTTTGACTCGCAGCAGAACGGCCATAAGGTGCCCGAAACAGCAATAGACCCATGGAGACAAGTCTGCTGGAGGACGATGTATTGAATCGGTACGCAATTTGAGTGATCCATCGTCATTAGGTGGCCCTGAACGTTACAATTCACTATCAGTTTTTCGTCCGATTCGAATATCTTTGACTCACAGCAGAACGGCCTTAAGGTGCCCGAGGCAGCAATAGACCCATGGAGACAAGTCTGCTGGAGGACGATATATTTAATCGGGACGCAATTTGAGTGATCCATCGTCATTAGGAGGCCCTGAACGTTACAATTCACTATCAGTTTTTCGTCCGATTCGAAAATCTTTTAGTCACAGCAGAACGGCCATAAGGTGCCCGAGGCAGCAATAGACCCATGCAGACAAGTCTGCTGGAGGACGATGTATTGAATCGGGACGCAATTTGAGTGATCGATCGTCATTAGGTGGCCCTGAACGTTACAATTCACTATCAGTTTTTCGTCCGATTCGAAAATCTTTGACTCACAGCAGAACGGCCATAAGGTGCCCGAGGCTGCAATAGACCTATGGAGAAAAGTCGGCTGGAGGACGATGTATTGAATCGGGACGCAATTTGAGTGATCCATCGTCATTAGGTGGCCCTGAATGTTACAATTCACTATCAGTTTTTCGTCAGATTCGAAAATCTTTGTCTCACAGCAGAACGGCCATATGGTGCCCGAGGCAGCAATAGACCCATGAAGACAAGTCGGCTGGAGGACGATGTATTGAATCGGGACGCAATTTGTGTGGTCCATCGCCATTAGGTGGCCCTGAATGTTACAATTCACTATCAGTTTTTCGTCTGATTCGAAAATCTTTGACTCACAGCAGAACGGCCATAAGGTGCCCGAGGCAGCAATTGACCCATGGAGACAAGTCTGCTGGAGGACGATGTATTGAATCGCGACGCAATTTGAGTGTTCCATCGTCATTAGGAAGCCCTGAATGTTACAATTAACTATCAGTTTTTCGTCCGATTCGATAATCTAGACTCACGGGAGAACGACCATAAGGTACCCGAGGCAGCAATAGACCCATGGAGACAAGTCTGCTGGAGGACGATGTGATGAATCGGGACGCAATTTGAGTGATCCATCGTCATTAGGTGGCCCTGAACGTTACAATTCACTATCAGTTTTTCGTCCGATTCGAAAATCTTTGACTCACAGCAGAACGGCCATAAGCTGCCCGAGGCAGTAATAGACACATGGAACAAGTCTGCTGGAGGACGAGGTATTGAATCGGGAAGCAATTTGAGTGTTCCATCGTCATTAGGAGGTCCTGAACGTTACAACTCACTATCAGTTTTTCGTCCGATTCGAAAATCTTTGAGTCACAGCAGAACGGCCATAAGGTGCCCGAGGCAGTAATAGACCCATGGAGACAAGTCTGCTGGAGGACGATGTATTGAATCGGGACGCAATTTGAGTGATCCATCGTCATTAGGTGGCCCTGAACGTTACAATTCACTATCAGTTTTTCGTCCGATTCGAAAATCTTTGACTCACAGCAGAACGGCCATAAGCTGCCCGAGGCAGTAATAGACACATGGAACAAGTCTGCTGGAGGACGATGTATTGAATCGGGACGCAATTTGAGTGTTCCATCGTCATTACGTGGCCCTGAACGTTACATTTCACTATCAGTTTTTCGTTCGATTCGAAAATCTTTGACCCACAGCAGAACGGCCATAAGGTGCCCGAGGCAGCAATAGACCCATGGAGACAAGTCGGCTGGAGGACGATGTATTGAATCGGGACGCAATTTGAGTGTTCCATCGTCATTAGTTGGCCCTGAACGTTACAATTCACTATCAGTTTTTCGTCCGATTCGAAAATCTTTGACTCACAGCAGAACGGCCGTAAGGTGCCCGAGGCAGCAATAGACCCATGGAGACAAGTCTGCTGGAGGACGATGTATTGAATCGGGACGCAATTTGAGTGATCCATCGTCATTAGGTGGCCCTGAACGTTATAATTCACTATCAGTTTTTCGTCCGATTCGAAAATCTTTGACTCACAGCAGAACGGCCATAAGGTGCCCGAGGCAGCAATAGACCCATGGAGACAAGTCTGCTGGAGGACGATGTATTTAATCGGGACGCAATTTGAGTGTTCCTTCGTCATTAGGAGGCCCTGAACGTTACAATTCACTATCAGTTTTTCGTCCGATTCGAAAGTCTTTGACTCACAGCAGAACGGCCATAAGGTGCCCGAGGCAGCAATAGACCCATGGAGACAAGTCTGCTGGAGGACGATGTATTGAATCGGGACGCAATTTGAGTGTTCCATCGTCATTAGGTGGCCCTGAACGTTACAATTCACTATCAGTTTTTCGTCCGATTCGAAAATCTTTGACTCACAGCAGAACGGCCATAAGGTGCCCGAAACAGCAATAGACCCATGGAGAGAAGTCTGCTGGAGGACGATGTATTGAATCGGGACGCAATTTGAGTGATCCATCGTCATTAGGAGGCCCTGAACGTTACAATTCACTATCAGTTTTTCGTCCGATTCGAAAATCTTTTAGTCACAGCAGAACGGCCATAAGGTGCCCGAGGCAGCAATAGACCCATGGAGACAAGTCTGCTGGAGGACGATGTATTGAATCGGGACGCAATTTGAGTGATCGATCGTCATTAGGTGGCCCTGAACGTTACAATTCACTATCAGTTTTTCGTCCCATTCGATAATCTAGACTCACGGGAGAACGACCATCAGGTGCCCGAGGCAGCAATAGACCCATGGAGACAAGTCGGCTGGAGGACGATGTATTGAATCGGGACGCAATTTGAGTGTTCCATCGTCATTACGTGGCCCTGAACGTTACATTTCACTATCAGTTTTTCGTCCGATTCGAAAATCTTTGACCCACAGCAGAACTGCCATAAGGTGCCCGAGGCAGCAATAGACCCATGGAGACAAGTCGGCTGGAGGACGATGTATTGAATCGGGACGCAATTTGAGTGTTCCATCGTCATTAGTTGGCCCTGAACGTTACAATTCACTATCAGTTTTTCGTCCGATTCGAAAATCTTTGACTCACAGCAGAACGGCCGTAAGGTGCCCGAGGCAGCAATAGACCCATGGAGACAAGTCTGCTGGAGGACGATGTATTGAATCGGGACGCAATTTGAGTGATCCATCGTCATTAGGTGGCCCTGAACGTTATAATTCACTATCAGTTTTTCGTCCGATTCGAAAATCTTTGACTCACAGCAGAACGGCCATAAGGTGCCCGAGGCAGCAATAGACCCATGGAGACAAGTCTGCTGGAGGACGATGTATTTAATCGGGACGCAATTTGAGTGTTCCTTCGTCATTAGGTGGCCCTGAACGTTACAATTCACTATCAGTTTTTCGTCCGATTCGAAAATCCTTGACTCACAGCAGAACGGCCATAAGGTGCCCGAAACAGCAATAGACCCATGGAGACAAGTCTGCTGGAGGACGATGTATTGAATCGGGACGCAATTTGAGTGATCCATCGTCATTAGGAGGCCCTGAACGTTACAATTCACTATCAGTTTTTCGTCCGATTCGAAAATCTTTTAGTCACAGCAGAACGGCCATAAGGTGCCCGAGGCAGCAATAGACCCATGGAGACAAGTCTGCTGGAGGACGATGTATTGAATCGGGACGCAATTTGAGTGATCGATCGTCATTAGGTGGCCCTGAACGTTACAATTCACTATCAGTTTTTCGTCCCATTCGATAATCTAGACTCACGGGAGAACGACCATCAGGTGCCCGAGGCAGCAATAGACCCATGGAGACAAGTCTGCTGGAGGACGATGTATTTAATCGGGACGCAATATGGGTGTTCCATCGTCATTAGAAGGCCCTGAACGTTACAAGTCACTATCAGTTTTTCGTCCGATTAAATCTTTGACTCACAGCAGAACGGCCATAACCTGCTCGAGGCAGTAATAGACCCATGGAGACAAGTCTGCTGGAGGACGAGGTATTGAATCGGGACGCAATCTGAGTGTTCCATCGTCATTAGGAGGTCCTGAACGTTACAATTCACTATCAGTTTTTCGTCCGATTCGAAAATCTTTGACTCGCAGCAGAACGGCCATAAGGTGCCCGAGGCTGCATTAGACCCATGGAGACAAGTCTGCTGGATGACGATGTATTGAATCGGGACGCATTTTGAGTGTTCCATCGTCATTACGTGGCCCTCAACGTTACAATTCACTATCAGTTTTTCGTCCGATTCGAAAATCTTTGACTCACAGCAGAACGGCCATAAGGTGCCCGAGGCAGCAATTGACCCATGGAGACAAGTCTACTGGAGGACGATGTATTGAATCGGGACGCAATTTGAGTGTTCCATCGTCATTAGGTGGCCCTGAACGTTACAATTCACTATCAGTTTTTCGTCCGATTCGAAAATCTTTGACTCACAGCAGAACGGCCATAAGGTGCCCGAAACAGCAATAAACCCATGGAGACAAGTCTGCTGGAGGACGATGTATTGAATCGGGACGCAATTTGAGTGATCCATCGTCATTAGGTGGCCCTGAACGTTACAATTCACTATCAGTTTTTCGTCCGATTCGAATATCTTTGACTCACAGCAGAACGGCCAAGAGGTGCCCGAGGCAGCAATAGACCCATGGAGACAAGTCTGCTGGAGGACGATATATTTAATCGGGACGCAATTTGAGTGATCCATCGTCATTAGGAGGCCCTGAACGTTACAATTCACTATCAGTTTTTCGTCCAATTCGAAAATCTTTTAGTCACAGCAGAACGGCCATAAGGTGCCCGAGGCAGCAATAGACCCATGGAGACAAGTCTGCTGGAGGACGATGTATTGAATCGGGACGCAATTTGAGTGATCCATCGTCATTAGGTGGCCCTGAATGTTACAATTCACTATCAGTTTTTCGTCAGATTCGAAAATCTTTGTCTCACAGCAGAACGGCCATATGGTGCCCGAGGCAGCAATAGACCCATGAAGACAAGTCGGCTGGAGGACGATGTATTGAATCGGGACGCAATTTGTGTGGTCCATCGCCATTAGGTGGCCCTGAATGTTACAATTCACTATCAGTTTTTCGTCTGATTCGAAAATCTTTGACTCACAGCAGAACGGCCATAAGGTGCCCGAGGCAGCAATTGACCCATGGAGACAAGTCTGCTGGAGGACGATGTATTGAATCGCGACGCAATTTGAGTGTTCCATCGTCATTAGGAAGCCCTGAATGTTACAATTAACTATCAGTTTTTCGTCCGATTCGATAATCTAGACTCACGGGAGAACGACCATAAGGTACCCGAGGCAGCAATAGACCCATGGAGACAAGTCTGCTGGAGGACGATGTGATGAATCGGGACGCAATTTGAGTGATCCATCGTCATTAGGTGGCCCTGAACGTTACAATTCACTATCAGTTTTTCGTCCGATTCGAAAATCTTTGACTCACAGCAGAACGGCCATAAGCTGCCCGAGGCAGTAATAGACACATGGAACAAGTCTGCTGGAGGACGAGGTATTGAATCGGGACGCAATTTGAGTGTTCCATCGTCATTAGGAGGTCCTGAACGTTACAACTCACTATCAGTTTTTCGTCCGATTCGAAAATCTTTGAGTCACAGCAGAACGGCCATAAGGTGCCCGAGGCAGTAATAGACCCATGGAGACAAGTCTGCTGGAGGACGATGTATTGAATCGGGACGCAATTTGAGTGATCCATCGTCATTAGGTGGCCCTGAACGTTACAATTCACTATCAGTTTTTCGTCCGATTCGAAAATCTTTGACTCACAGCAGAACGGCCATAAGCTGCCCGAGGCAGTAATAGACACATGGAACAAGTCTGCTGGAGGACGATGTATTGAATCGGGACGCAATTTGAGTGTTCCATCGTCATTACGTGGCCCTGAACGTTACAATTCACTATCAGTTTTTCGTTCGATTCGAAAATCTTTGACCCACAGCAGAACGGCCATAAGGTGCCCGAGGCAGCAATAGACCCATGGAGACAAGTCGGCTGGAGGACGATGTATTGAATCGGGACGCAATTTGAGTGTTCGATCGTCATTAGTTGGCCCTGAACGTTACAATTCACTATCAGTTTTTCGTCCGATTCGAAAATCTTTGACTCACAGCAGAACGGCCGTAAGGTGCCCGAGGCAGCAATAGACCCATGGAGACAAGTCTGCTGGAGGACGATGTATTGAATCGGGACGCAATTTGAGTGATCCATCGTCATTAGGAGGCCCTGAACGTTATAATTCACTATCAGTTTTTCGTCCGATTCGAAAATCTTTGACTCACAGCAGAACGGCCATAAGGTGCCCGAGGCAGCAATAGACCCATGGAGACAAGTCTGCTGGAGGACGATGTATTTAATCGGGACGCAATTTGAGTGTTCCTTCGTCATTAGGAGGCCCTGAACGTTACAATTCACTATCAGTTTTTCGTCCGATTCGAAAGTCTTTGACTCACAGCAGAACGGCCATAAGGTGCCCGAGGCAGCAATAGACCCATGGAGACAAGTCTGCTGGAGGACGATGTATTGAATCGGGACGCAATTTGAGTGTTCCATCGACATTAGGTGGCCCTGAACGTTACAATTCACTATCAGTTTTTCGTCCGATTCGAAAATCTTTGACTCACAGCAGAATGGCCATAAGGTGCCCGAAACAGCAATAGACCCATGGAGAGAAGTCTGCTGGAGGACGATGTATTGAATCGGGACGCAATTTGAGTGATCCATCGTCATTAGGAGGCCCTGAACGTTACAATTCACTATCAGTTTTTCGTCCGATTCGAAAATCTTTTAGTCACAGCAGAACGGCCATAAGGTGCCCGAGGCAGCAATAGACCCATGGAGACAAGTCTGCTGGAGGACGATGTATTGAATCGGGACGCAATTTGAGTGATCGATCGTCATTAGGTGGCCCTGAACGTTACAATTCACTATCAGTTTTTCGTCCCATTCGATAATCTACACTCACGGGAGAACGACCATCAGGTGCCCGAGGCAGCAATAGACCCATGGAGACAAGTCGGCTGGAGGACGATGTATTGAATCGGGACGCAATTTGAGTGTTCCATCGTCATTACGTGGCCCTGAACGTTACATTTCACTATCAGTTTTTCGTCCGATTCGAAAATCTTTGACCCACAGCAGAACGGCCATAAGGTGCCCGAGGCAGCAATAGACCCATGGAGACAAGTCGGCTGGAGGACGATGTATTGAATCGGGACGCAATTTGAGTGTTCCATCGTCATTAGTTGGCCCTGAACGTTACAATTCACTATCAGTTTTTCGTCCGATTCGAAAATCTTTGACTCACAGCAGAACGGCCGTAAGGTGCCCGAGGCAGCAATAGACCCATGGAGACAAGTCTGCTGGAGGACGATGTATTGAATCGGGACGCAATTTGAGTGATCCATCGTCATTAGGTGGCCCTGCAGTTTTTCGTCCGATTCGAAAATCTTTGACTCACAGCAGAACGGCCATAAGGTGCCCGAGGCAGCAATAGACCCATGGAGACAAGTCTGCTGGAGGACGATGTATTTAATCGGGACGCAATTTGAGTGTTCCTTCGTCATTAGGAGGCCCTGAACGTTACAATTCACTATCAGTTTTTCGTCCGATTTGAAAATCTTTGACTCACAGCAGAACGGCCATAAGGTGCCCGAGGCAGCAATAGACCCATGGAGACAAGTCTGCTGGAGGACGATGTATTGAATCGGGACGCAATTTGAGTGTTCCATCGTCATTAGGTGGCCCTGAACGTTACAATTCACTATCAGTTTTTCGTCCGATTCGAAAATCCTTGACTCACAGCAGAACGGCCATAAGGTGCCCGAAACAGCAATAGACCCATGGAGACAAGTCTGCTGGAGGACGATGTATTGAATCGGGACGCAATTTGAGTGATCCATCGTCATTAGGAGGCCCTGAACGTTACAATTCACTATCAGTTTTTCGTCCGATTCGAAAATCTTTTAGTCACAGCAGAACGGCCATAAGGTGCCCGAGGCAGCAATAGACCCATGGAGACAAGTCTGCTGGAGGACGATGTATTGAATCGGGACGCAATTTGAGTGATCGATCGTCATTAGGTGGCCCTGAACGTTACAATTCACTATCAGTTTTTCGTCCCATTCGATAATCTAGACTCACGGGAGAACGACCATCAGGTGCCCGAGGCAGCAATAGACCCATGGAGACAAGTCTGCTGGAGGACGATGTATTTAATCGGGACGCAATATGGGTGTTCCATCGTCATTAGAAGGCCCTGAACGTTACAAGTCACTATCAGTTTTTCGTCCGATTAAATCTTTGACTCACAGCAGAACGGCCATAACCTGCTCGAGGCAGTAATAGGCCCATGGAGACAAGTCTGCTGGAGGACGAGGTATTGAATCGGGACGCAATCTGAGTGTTCCATCGTCATTAGGAGGTCCTGAACGTTACAATTCACTATCAGTTTTTCGTCCGATTCGAAAATCTTTGACTCGCAGCAGAACGGCCATAAGGTGCCCGAGGCTGCATTAGGCCCATGGAGACAAGTCTGCTGGATGACGATGTATTGAATCGGGACGCATTTTGAGTGTTCCATCGTCATTACGTGGCCCTCAACGATACAATTCACTATCAGTTTTTCGTCCGATTCGAAAATCTTTGACTCACAGCAGAACGGCCATAAGGTGCCCGAGGCAGCAATTGACCCATGGAGACAAGTCTGCTGGAGGACGATGTATTGAATCGGGACGCAATTTGAGTGTTCCATCGTCATTAGGTGGCCCTGAACGTTACAATTCACTATCAGTTTTTCGTCCGATTCGAAAATCTTTGACTCACAGCAGAACGGCCATAAGGTGCCCGAAACAGCAATAAACCCATGGAGACAAGTCTGCTGGAGGACGATGTATTGAATCGGGACGCAATTTGAGTGATCCATCGTCATTAGGTGGCCCTGAACGTTACAATTCACTATCAGTTTTTCGTCCGATTCGAATATCTTTGACTCACAGCAGAACGGCCAAGAGGTGCCCGAGGCAGCAATAGACCCATGGAGACAAGTCTGCTGGAGGACGATATATTTAATCGGGACGCAATTTGAGTGATCCATCGTCATTAGGAGGCCCTGAACGTTACAATTCACTATCAGTTTTTCGTCCGATTCGAAAATCTTTTAGTCACAGCAGAACGGCCATAAGGTGCTTGAGGCAGCAATAGACCCATGGAGACAAGTCTGCTGGAGGACGATGTATTGAATCGGGACGCAATTTGAGTGATCGATCGTCATTAGGTGGCCCTGAACGTTACAATTCACTATCAGTTTTTCGTCCGATTCGAAAATCTTTGACTCACAGCAGAACGGCCATAAGGTGCCCGAGGCTGCAATAGACCTATGGAGAAAAGTCGGCTGGAGGACGATGTATTGAATCGGGACGCAATTTGAGTGATCCATCGTCATTAGGTGGCCCTGAATGTTACAGTTCACTATCAGTTTCTCGTCAGATTCGAAAATCTTTGTCTCACAGCAGAACTGCCATATGGTGCCCGAGGCAGCAATAGACCCATGGAGACAAGTCTGCTGGAGGACGATGTATTGAATCGCGACGCAATTTGAGTGTTCCATCGTCATTAGGAAGCCCTGAATGTTACAATTAACTATCAGTTTTTCGTCCCATTCGATAATCTAGACTCACGGGAGAACGACCATAAGGTGTCCGAGGCAGCAATAGACCCATGGAGACAAGTCTGCTGGAGGACGATGTGATGAATCGGGACGCAATTTGAGTGATCCATCGTCATTAGGTGGCCCTGAACGTTACAATTCACTATCAGTTTTTCGTCCGATTCGAAAATCTTTGACTCACAGCAGAACGGCCATAAGGTGCCCGAAACAGCAATAAACCCATGGAGACAAGTCTGCTGGAGGACGATGTATTGAATCGGGACGCAATTTGAGTGTTCCATCGTCATTAGGTGGCCCTGAACGTTACAATTCACTATCAGTTTTTCGTCCGATTCGAAAATCTTTGACTCACAGCAGAACGGCCATAAGGTGCCCGAAACAGCAATAAACCCATGGAGACAAGTCTGCTGGAGGACGATGTATTGAATCGGGACGCAATTTGAGTGATCCATCGTCATTAGGTGGCCCTGAACGTTACAATTCACTATCAGTTTTTCGTCCGATTCGAATATCTTTGACTCACAGCAGAACGGCCAAGAGGTGCCCGAGGCAGCAATAGACCCATGGAGACAAGTCTGCTGGAGGACGATATATTTAATCGGGACGCAATTTGAGTGATCCATCGTCATTAGGAGGCCCTGAACGTTACAATTCACTATCAGTTTTTCGTCCGATTCGAAAATCTTTTAGTCACAGCAGAACGGCCATAAGGTGCTTGAGGCAGCAATAGACCCATGGAGACAAGTCTGCTGGAGGACGATGTATTGAATCGGGACGCAATTTGAGTGATCGATCGTCATTAGGTGGCCCTGAACGTTACAATTCACTATCAGTTTTTCGTCCGATTCGAAAATCTTTGACTCACAGCAGAACGGCCATAAGGTGCCCGAGGCTGCAATAGACCTATGGAGAAAAGTCGGCTGGAGGACGATGTATTGAATCGGGACGCAATTTGAGTGATCCATCGTCATTAGGTGGCCCTGAATGTTACAGTTCACTATCAGTTTCTCGTCAGATTCGAAAATCTTTGTCTCACAGCAGAACTGCCATATGGTGCCCGAGGCAGCAATAGACCCATGGAGACAAGTCTGCTGGAGGACGATGTATTGAATCGCGACGCAATTTGAGTGTTCCATCGTCATTAGGAAGCCCTGAATGTTACAATTAACTATCAGTTTTTCGTCCCATTCGATAATCTAGACTCACGGGAGAACGACCATAAGGTACCCGAGGCAGCAATAGACCCATGGAGACAAGTCTGCTGGAGGACGATGTGATGAATCGGGACGCAATTTGAGTGATCCATCGTCATTAGGTGGCCCTGAACGTTACAATTCACTATCAGTTTTTCGTCCGATTCGAAAATCTTTGACTCACAGCAGAACGGCCATAAGCTGCCCGAGGCAGTAATAGACACATGGAACAAGTCTGCTGGAGGACGAGGTATTGAATCGGGACGCAATTTGAGTGTTCCATCGTCATTAGGAGGGCCTGAACGTTACAACTCACTATCAGTTTTTCGTCCGATTCGAAAATCTTTGAGTCACAGCAGAACGGCCATAAGGTGCCCGAGGCAGTAATAGACCCATGGAGACAAGTCTGCTGGAGGACGATGTATTGAATCGGGACGCAACTTGAGTGATCCATCGTCATTAGGAGTCCTTGAACGTTACAATTCACTATCAGTTTTTCGTCCGATTCGAAAATCTTTGACTCGCAGCAGAACGGCCATAAGGTGCCCGAGGCAGCAATAGACCCATGGAGACAAGTCTTCTGGATGACGATGTATTGAATCGGGACGCAATTTGATTGTTCCATCGTCATTACGTGGCCCTGAACGTTACAATTCACTATCAGTTTTTCGTCCGATTTGAAAATCTTTGACCCCCAGCAGAACGGCCGTAAGGTGCCCGAGGCAGCAATAGACCCATGGAGACACGTCGGCTGGAGGACGATGTATTGAATCGGGACGCAATTTGAGTGTTCCATCGTCATTAGGTGGCCCTGAACGTTACAATTCACTATCAGTTTTTCGTCCGATTCGAAAATCTTTGACTCACAGCAGAACGGCCATAAGGTGCCCGAGGCAGCAATAGACCCATGGAGACAAGTCTGCTGGAGGACGATGTATTGAATCGGGACGCAATTTGAGTGATCCATCGTCATTAGGTGGCCCTGAGCGTTATAATTCACTATCAGTTTTTCGTCCGATTCGAAAATCTTTGACTCACAGCAGAACGGCCATAAGGTGCCCGAGGCAGCAATAGACCCATGGAGACAAGTCTGCTGGAGGACGATGTATTTAATCGGGACGCAATTTGAGTGTTCCTTCGTCATTTGGAGGCCCTGAACGTTACAATTCACAATCAGTTTCTCGTCCGATTCGAAAATATTTTAGTCACAGCTGAACGGCCATAAGGTGCCCGAGGCAGCAATAGACCCATGGAGACAAGTCTGCTGGAGGACGATGTATTTAATCGGGACGCAATTTGAGTGATCCATCGTCATTAGGTGGCCCTGAACGTTACAATTCACTATCAGTTTTTCGTCCGATTCGAAAATCTTTTAGTCACAGCAGAGCGGCCATAAGATGCCCGAGGCAGCAATAGACCCATGAAGACAAGTCTGCTGGAGAACGATGTATTTAATCGGGACGCAATATGAGTGTTCCATCGTCATTAGGTGGCCCTGAACATTACAAGTCACTATCAGTTTTTCGTCCGATTAAATCTTTGACTCACAGCAGAACGGCCATAAGCTGCCCGAGGCAGTAATAGACCCATGGAGACAAGTTTGCTGGAGGACGAGGTATTGAATCGGGACGCAATTTGAGTGTTCCATCGTCATTAGGAGGTCCTGAACGTTACAATTCACTATCAGTTTTTCGTCCGATTCGAAAATCTTTGACTCGCAGCAGAACGGCCATAAGGTGCCCGAGGCAGCAATTGACCTATGGAGACAAGTCGGCTGGAGGACGATGTATTGAATCGGGACGCAATTTGAGTGATCCATCGTCATTAGGTGGCCCTGAATGTTACAATTCACTATCAGTTTTTCGTCAGATCCGAAAATCTTTGTCTCACAGCAAACCGACCATAAGGTGCCCGACGCAGCAATAGACCCATGAAGACAAGTCGGCTGGAGGACGATGTATTGAATCGGGACGCAATTTGACTGTTCCATCGTCATTAGGTGGCCCTGAACGTTACAATTCACTATCAGTTTTTCGTCCCATTCGATAATCTAGACTCACGGGAGAACGACAATAAGGTGCCCGAGGCAGAAATAGACCCATGGAGACAAGTCTGCTGGCGGACGATGTATTGAATCGGGACGCAATTTGAGTGATCCATCGTCATTAGGTGGCCCTGAACGTTACAATTCACTATCAGTTTTTCGTCCGATTCGAAAATCTTTTAGACACAGCAGAGCGGCCATAAGGTGCCCGAGGCAGCAATAGACCCATGGAGACAAGTCTGCTGGAGGACGATGTATTTAATCGGGACGTAATATGAGAGTTCCATCTTCATTAGGTGGCCCTGAACGTTACAATTCACTATCAGTTTTTCGTCCGATTCGAAAATCTTTGACTCAGAGCAGAGCGGCCATAAGGTGCCCGAGGCAGCAATTGACCCATGGAGACAAGTCTGCTGCAGGACGATGTATTGAATCGGGACGCAATTTGACTGTTCCATCGTCATTAGGTGGCCCTGAACGTTACAATTCACTATCAGTTTTTCGTCCCATTCGTTAATCTAGACTCACGTTAGAACGACCATAAGGTGCCCGAGGCAGCAATAGACCCATGGAGACAAGTCTGCTGGCGGACGATGTATTGAATCGGGACGCAATTTGAGTGATCCATCGTCATTAGGTGGCCCTGAACGTTACAATTCACTATCAGTTTTTCGTCCGATTCGAAAATCTTTTAGTCACAGCAGAGCGGCCATAAGGTGCCCGAGGCAGCAATAGACCCATGGAGACAAGTCTGCTGGAGGACGATGTATTTAATCGGGACGCAATATGAGTGTTCCATCGTCATTAGGTGGCCCTGAACGTTACAAGTCACTATCAGTTTTTCGTCCGATTAAATCTTTGACTCAAAGCAGACCGGCCATAAGCTGCCCGAGGCAGTAATAGACCCATGGAGACAAGTCTGCTGCAGGACGAGGTATTGAATCGGGACGCAATTTGAGTGTTCCATCGTCATTAGGAGGTCCTGAACGTTACAATTCACTATCAGTTTTTCGTCCGATTCGAAAATCTTTGACTCGCAGCAGAACGGCCATAAGGTGCCCGAGGCTGCATTAGACCCATGGACACAAGTCTGCTGGATGACGATGTATTGAATCAGGACGCAATTTGAGTGTTCCATCGTCATTACGTGGCCCTGAACGTTAGAATTCACTGTCAGTTTTTCGTCCGATTCGAAAATCATTGACTCACAGCAGAACGGCCATAAGGTGCCCGAGGCAGCAATAGACCCATGGAGACAAGTCTGCTGGAGGACGATGTATTGAATCGGGACGCAATTTGAGTGATCCATCGTCATTAGGTGGCCCTGAACGTTACAATTCACTATCAGTTTTTCGTCCGATTCGAAAATCTTTGACCCACAGCAGAACGGCCGTAAGGTGCCCGAGGCAGCAATACACCCATGGAGACAAGTCTGCTGGAGGACGATGTATTGAATCGGGATGCAATTTGAGTGATCCATCGTCATTAGGTGGCCCTGAACGTTACAATTCACTATCGGTTTTTCGTCCGATTCGAAAATCTTTGACTCACAGCAGAACGGCCATAAGGTGCCCGAGGCAGCAATAGACCCATGGAGACAAGTCTGCTGGAGGACGATGTATTGAATCGGGACGCAATTTGAGTGATCGATCGTCATTAGGTGGCCCTGAACGTTACAATTCACTATCAGTTTTTAGTCCGATTCGAAAATCTTTGACTCACAGCAGAATGGCCATAAGGTGCCCGAGGCAGCAATAGACCTATGGAGACAAGTCGGCTGGAGGACGATGTATTGAATCGGGACGCAATTTGAGTGATCCATCGTCATTAGGTGGCCCTGAATGTTACAATTCACTATCAGTTTTTCGTCAGATTCGAAAATCTTTGTCTCACAGCAGAACGGCCATAAGGTGCCCGAGGCAGCAATAGACCCATGAAGACAAGTCGGCTGGAGGACGATGTATTGAATCGGGACGCAATTTGTGTGGTCCATCGTCATTAGGTGGCCCTGAATGTTACAATTCACTATCAGTTTTTCGTCCGATTCGAAAATCTTTGACTCACAGCAGAACGGCCATAAGGTGCCCGAGGCAGCAATTGACCCATGGAGACAAGTCTGCTGGAGGACGATGTATTGAATCGGGACGCAATTTGAGTGTTCCATCGTCATTAGGTGGCCCTGAACGTTACAATTCACTATCAGTTTTTCGTCCCATTCGATAAACTACTCTCACAGCAGAACGGCCATAAGATGCCCGAGGCAGCAATAGACCCATGGAGTCAAGTCGGCTGGAGGACGATGTATTGAATCGGGACGCAATTTGTGTGGTCCATCGTCATTAGGTGGCCCTGAATGTTACAATTCACTATCAGTTTTTCGTCCGATTCGAAAATCTTTGACTCACAGCAGAACGGCCATAAGGTGCCCGAGGCAGCAATTGACCCATGGAGACAAGTCTGCTGGAGGACGATGTATTGAATCGCGACGCAATTTGAGTGTTCCATCGTCATTAGGAAGCCCTGAATGTTACAATTAATTATCAGTTTTTCGTCCCATTCGATAATCTAGACTCACGGGAGAACGACCATAAGGTACCCGAGGCAGCAATAGACCCATGGAGACAAGTCTGCTGGAGGACGATGTATTGAATCGGGACGCAATTTGAGTGATCCATCGTCATTAGGTGGCCCTGAGCGTTACAATTCACTATCAGTTTTTCGTCCGATTCGAAAATCTTTGACTCACAGCAGAGCGGCCATAAGCTGCCCGAGGCAGTAATAGACACATGGAAGAAGTCTGCTGGAGGTCGAGGTATTGAATCGGGACGCAATTTGAGTGTTCCATCGTCATTAGGAGGTCCTGAACGTTACAATTCACTATCAGTTTTTCGTCCGATTCGAAAATCTTTGAGTCACAGCAGAACGGCCATAAGGTGCCCGAGGCAGTAATAGACCCATGGAGACATGTCTGCTGGAGGACGATGTATTGAATCGGGACGCAATTTGAGTGATCCATCGTCATTAGGTGGCCTCAACGTTACAATTCACTATCAGTTTTTCGTCCGATTCGAAAATCTTTGACTCGCAGCAGAACGGCCATAAGGTGCCCGAGGCAGCAATAGACCCATGGAGACAAGTCTTCTGGATGACGATGTATTGAATCGGGACGCAATTTGATTGTTCCATCGTCATTACGTGGCCCTGAACGTTACAATTCACTATCAGTTTTTCGTCCGATTCGAAAATCTTTGACCCACAGCAGAACGGCCATAAGGTGCCCGAGGCAGCAATAGACCCATGGAGACAAGTCTGCTGGAGGACGATGTATTGAATCGGGACGCAATTTGAGTGATCCATCGTCATTAGGTGGCCCTGAACGTTACAGTTCACTATCAGTTTTTCGTCCGATTCGAAAATCTTTGACTCACAGCAGAACGGCCATAAGGTGCCCGAGGCAGCAATAGACCCATGGAGACAAGTCTGCTGGAGGACGATGTATTGAATTGGGACGCAATTTGAGTGATCCATCGTCATTAGGTGGCCCTGAACGTTACAATTCACTATCAGCTTTTCGTCCGATTCGAAAATCTTTGACTCGCAGCAGAACGGCCATAAGGTGCCCGAGGCTGCATTAGACCCATGGAGACAAGTCTGCTGGATGACGATGTATTGAATCGGGACGCAATTTGAGTGTTCCATCGTCATTACGTGGCCCTGAACGTTACAATTCACTATCAGTTTTTCGTCCGATTCGAAAATCTTTGACTCACAGCAGAACGGCCATAAGGTGCCCGAGGCAGCAATAGACCTATGGAAACAAGTCGGCTGGAGGACGATGTATTGAATCGGGGCGCAATTTGAGTGATCCATCGTCATTAGGTGGCCCTGAATGTTACAATTCACTATCAGTTTTTCGTCAGATTCGAAAATCTTTGTCTCACAGCAGACCGGCCATAAGGTGCCCGAGGCAGCAATAGACCCATGAAGACAAGTCGGCTGGAGGACGAGGTATTGAATCGGGACGCAATTTGTGTGGTCCATCGTCATTAGGTGGCCCTGAATGTTACAATTCACTATCAGTTTTTCGTCCGATTCGAAAATCTTTCACTCACAGCAGAACGGCCATAAGGTGCCCGAGGCAGCAATTGACCCATGGAGACAAGTCTGCTGGCGGAGGATGTATTGAATCGGGACGCAATTTGAGTGTTCCATCGTCATTAGGAAGCCCTGAATGTTACAATTAACTATCAGTTTTTCGTCCCATTCGATAATCTAGGCTCACGGGAGAACGACCATAAGGTGCCCGAGGCAGCAATAGACCCATGGAGACAAGTCTGCTGGCGGACGATGTATTGAATCGGGACGCAATTTGAGTGATCCATCGTCATTAGGTGGCCCTGAACGTTACAATTCACTATCAGTTTTTCGTCCGATTCGAAAATCTTTTAGTCACAGCAGAGCGGCCATAAGGTGCCCGAGGCAGCAATAGACCCATGGAGACAAGTCTGCTGGAGGACGATGTATTTAATCGGGACGCAATATGAGTGTTCCATCGTCATTAGGTGGCTCTGGACGTTACAATTCACTATCAGTTTTTCGTCCGATTCGAAAATCTTTGACTCGCAGCAGAACGGCCATAAGGTGCTCGAGGCTGCATTAGACCCATGGAGACAAGTCTGCTGGATGACGATGTATTGAATCGGGACGCAATTTGAGTGATCCATCGTCATTATGTGGCCCTGAACGTTACAATTCCCTATCAGTTTTTCGTCCGATTCGAAAATCTTTGACTCACAGCAGAACGGCCATAAGGTGCCCGAGGCAGCAATAGACCCATGGAGACAAGTCTGCTGGAGGACGATGTATTGAATCGGGACGCAATTTGAGTGATCCATCGTCATTAGGTGGCCCTGAACGTTACAATTCACTATCAGTTTTTCGTCCGATTCGAAAATCTTTGACTCACAGCAGAACGTCCATAAGGTGCCCGAGGCAGCAATAGACCCATGGGAACAAGTCTGCTGGAGGACGATGTATTTAATCGGGACGCAATTTGAGTGATCCATCGTCATTACGTGGCCCTGAACGTTACAATTCACTATCAGTTTTTCGTCCGATTCGAAAATGTTTGACTCACAGCAGAACTTCCATAAGGTGCCCGAGGTAGCAATAGACCCATGGAGACAAGTCTGCTGGAGGACGATGTATTGAATCGGGAAGCAATTTGAGTGATCGATCGTCATTAGGTGGCCCTGAATGTTACAATTCACTATCAGTATTTCGTCTGATTCGAAAATCTTTGACTCCCAGCAGAACGGCCATAAGGTGCCCGAGGCAGCAATAGACCTATGGAGACAAGTCGGCTGGAGGACGATGTATTGAATCGGGAGGCAATTTGAGTGATCGATCGTCATTAGGTGGCCCTGAACGTTACAATTCACTACCAGTATTTCGTCCGATTCGAAAATCTTTGACTCACAGCAGCACGGCCATAAGGTGCCCGAGGCAGCAATTGACCCATGGAGACAAGTCTGCTGGAGGACGATGTATTGAATCGCGACGCAATTTGAGTGTTCCATCGTCATTAGGAAGCCCTGAATGTTACAATTAACTATCAGTTTTTCGTCCCATTCGATAATCTAGACTCACGGGAGAACGACCATAAGGTGCCCGAGGCAGCAATAGACCCATGGAGACAAGTCTGCTGGCGGACGATGTATTGAATCGGGACGCAATTTGAGTAATCCATCGTCATTAGGTGGCCCTGAACGTTACAATTCACTATCAGTTTTTCGTCCGATTCGAAAATCTTTTAGTCACAGCAGAGCGGCCATAAGGTGCCCGAGGCAGCAATAGACCCATGGAGACAAGTCTGCTGGAGGACGATGTATTTAATCGGGACGCAATATGAGTGTTCCATCGTCATTAGGTGGCCTTGAACGTTACAAGTCTCTATCAGTTTTTCGTCCGATTAAATCTTTGACTCACAGCAGAACGGCCATAAGCTGCCCGAGGCAGTAATAGACCCATGGAGACAAGTCTGCTGGAGGACGAGGTATTGAATCGGGACGCAATTTGAGTGTTCCATCGTCATTAGGAGGTCCTGAACGTTACAATTCACTATCAGTTTTTCGTCCGATTCGAAAATCTTTGACTCGCAGCAGAACGGCCATAAGGTGCCCGAGGCTGCATTAGAACCATGGAGACAAGTCTGCTGGATGACGATGTATTGAATCAGGACGCAATTTGAGTGTTCCATCGTCATTACGTGGCCCTGAACGTTACAATTCACTATCAGTTTTTCGTCCGATTCCAAAATCTTTGACTCACAGCAGAACGGCCATAAGGTGCCCGAGGCAGCAATTGACCCATGGAGACAAGTCTGCTGGAGGACGATGTATTGAATCGGGACGCAATTTGAGTGATCCATCGTCATTAGGTGGCCCTGAACGTTACAATTCACTATCAGTTTTTCGTCCGATTCGAAAATCTTTGACTCACAGCAGAACGGCCATAAGGTGCCCGAGGCAGCAATAGACCCATGGAGACAAGTCTGCTGGAGGACGATGTATTGAATCGGGACGCAATTTAGTGATCCATCGTCATTAGGTGGCCCTGAACGTTACAATTCACTATCAGTTTTTCGTCCGATTCGAAAATCTTTGACTCACAGCAGAACGGCCATAAGGTGCCCGAGGCAGCAATAGACCCATGGAGACAATTCTGCTGGAGGACGATGTATTTAATCGAAACGCAATTTGAGTGATCCATCGTCATTAGGTGCCCCTGAACGTTACAATTCACTATCAGTTTTTCGTCCGATTCGAAGATCTTTTAGTCACAGCAGAACGGCCATAAGGTGCCCGAGGCAGCAATAGACCCATGGAGACAAGTCTGCTGGAGGACGATGTATTGAATCGGGAAGCAATTTGAGTGATCGATCGTCATTAGGTGGCCCTGAACGTTACTATTCACTATCAGTATTTCGTCCGATTCGAAAATCTTTGACTCACAGCAGAACGGCCATAAGGTGCCCGAGGCAGCAATAGACCTATGGAGACAAGTCGGCTGGAGGACGATGTATTGAATCGGGACGCAATTTGAGTGATCCATCGTCATTAGGTGGCCCTGAGTGTTACAATTCACTATCAGTTTTTCGTCAGATTCGAAAATCTTTGTCTCACAGCAGAACGGCCATAAGGTGCCCGAGGCAGCAATAGACCCATGAAGACAAGTCGGCTGGAGGACGATGTATTGAATCGGGACGCAATTTGTCTGGTCCATCATCATTAGGTGGCCCAGAATGTTACAATTCACTATCAGTTTTTCGTCCGATTCGAAAATCTTTGACTCACAGCAGAACGGCCGTAAGGTGCCCGAGGAAGCAATTGACCCATGGAGACAAGTCTGCTGGAGGACGATGTATTGAATCGGGACGCAATTTGAGTGTTCCATCGTCATTAGGTGGCCCTGAACGTTACAATTCACTATCAGTTTTTCGTCCCATTCGATAAACTAGACTCACAGCAGAACGGCCATAAGATGCCCGAGGCAGCAATAGACCCATGGAGTCAAGACTGCTGGAGGACGATGTATTGAATCGGGACGCAATTTGTGTGGTCCATCGTCATCTGGTGGCCCTGAACGTTACAATTCACTATCAGTTTTTCGTCCGATTCGAAAATCTTTTTGTCACAGCAGAGCGGCCATAAGGTGCCCGAGGCAGCAATAGACCCATGGAGACAAGTCTGCTGGAGGACGATGTATTGAATCGCGACGCAATTTGAGTGTTCCATCGTCATTAGGAAGCCCTGAATGTTACAATTAACTATTAGTTTTTCGTCCCATTCGATAATCTAGACTCACGGGAGAACGACTATAAGGTGCCCGAGGCAGCAATAGACCCATGGGGACAAGTCTGCTGGCGGACGATGTATTGAATCGGGACGCAATTTGAGTGATCCATCGTCATTAGGGGGCCCTGAACGTTACATTTCACTATCAGTTTTTCGTCCGATTCGAAAATCTTTTAGTCACAGCAGAGCGGCCATAAGGTGCCCGAGGCAGCAATAGACCCATGGAGACAAGTCTGCTGGAGGACGATGTATTTAATCGGGACGCAATATGAGTGTTCCATCGTCATTAGGTGGCCCTGAACGTTACAAGTCACTATCAGTTTTTCGTCCGATTAAATCTTTGACTCACAGCAGAACGGCCATAAGCTGCCCGAGGCAGTAATAGACCCATGGAGACAAGTCTGCTGGAGGACGAGGTATTGAATCGGGACTCAATTTGAGTGATCCATCGTCATTAGGAGGTCCTGAACGTTACAATTCACTATCAGTTTTTCGTCCGATTCGAAAATCTTTGACTCGCAGCAGAACGGCCATAAGGTGCTCGAGGGTGCATTAGACCCATGGAGACAAGTCTGCTGGATGACGATGTATTGAATCAGAACGCAATTTGAGTGTTCCATCGTCATTACGTGGCCCTGAACGTTACAATTCACTATCAGTTTTTCGTCCGATTCGAAAATCTTTGGCTCACAGCAGAACGGCCATAAGGTGCCCGAGGCAGCAATAGACCCATGGAGACAAGTCTGCTGGAGGACGATGTATTGAATCGGGACGCAATTTGAGTGATCCATCGTCATTAGGTGGCCCTGAACGTTACAATTCACTATCAGTTTTTCGTCCGATTCGAAAATCTTTGACTCACAGCAGAACGGCCATAAGGTGCCCGTGGCAGCAATAGACCCATGGAGACAAGTCTGCTGGAGGACGATGTATTGAATCGGGACGCAATTTGAGTGATCCATCGCCATTAGGTGGCCCTGAACGTTACAATTCACTATCAGTTTTTCGTCCGATTCGAAGATCTTTTAGTCACAGCAGAACGGCCATAAGGTGCGCGAGGCAGCAATAGACCCATGGAGACAAGTCTGCTGGAGGACGATGTATTTAATCGGGACGCAATTTGAGTGATCCATCGTCATTAGGAGGCCCTGATCGTTACAATTCACTATCAGTTTTTCGTCCGATTCGAAGATCTTTTAGTCACAGCAGAACGGCCATAAGGTGCCCGAGGCAGCAATAGACCCATGGAGGCAAGTCTGCTGGAGGACGATGTATTGAATCGGGAAGCAATTTGAGTGATCGATCGTCATTAGGTGGCCCTGAACGTTACAATTCACTATCAGTATTTCGTCCGATTCGAAAATCTTTGACTCACAGCAGAACGGCCATAAGGTGCCCGAGGCAGCAATAGACCTATGGAGACAAGTCGGCTGGAGGACGATGTATTGAATCGGGAAGCAATTTGAGTGATCGATCGTCATTAGTTGGCCCTGAACGTTACAATTCACTATCAGTATTTCGTCCGATTCGAAAATCTTTGACTCACAGCAGAACGGCCATAAGGTGCCCGAGGCAGCAATTGACCCATGGAGACAAGTCTGCTGGAGGACGATGTATTAAATCGCGACGCAATTTGAGTGTTCCATCGTCATTAGGAAGCCCTGAATGTTACAATTAACTATCAGTTTTTCGTCCCATTCGATAATCTAGACTCACGGGAGAACGACCATAAGGTGTCCGAGGCAGCAATAGACCCATGGAGACAAGTCTGCTGGCGGACGATGTATTGAATCAGGACGCAATTTGAGCGATCCATCGTCATTAGGTGGCCCTGAACGTTACAATTCACTATCAGTTTTTCGTCCGATTCGAAAATGTTTTAGTCACAGCAGACCGGCCATAAGGTGCCCGAGGCAGCAATAGACCCATGGAGACAAGTCTGCTGGAGGACGATGTATTTAATCGGGACGCAATATGAGTGTTCCATCGTCATTAGGTGGCCCTGAACGTTACAAGTCACTATCAGTTTTTCGTCCGATTAAATCTTTGACTCACAGCAGAACGGCCATAAGCTGCCCGAGGCAGTAATAGACCCAAGGAGACAAGTCTGCTGGAGGACGAGGTATTGAATCGGGACTCAATTTGAGTGATCCATCGTCATTAGGAGGTCCTGAACGTTACAATTCACTATCAGTTTTTCGTCCGATTCGAAAATCTTTGACTCGCAGCAGAACGGCCATAAGGTGCTCGAGGGTGCATTAGACCCATGGAGACAAGTCTGCTGGATGACGATGTATTGAATCAGAACGCAATTTGAGTGTTCCATCGTCATTACGTGGCCCTGAACGTTACAATTCACTATCAGTTTTTCGTCCGATTCGAAAATCTTTGGCTCACAGCAGAACGGCCATAAGGTGCCCGAGGCAGCAATAGACCCATGGAGACAAGTCTGCTGGAGGACGATGTATTGAATCGGGACGCAATTTGAGTGATCCATCGTCATTAGGTGGCCCTGAACGTTACAATTCACTATCAGTTTTTCGTCCGATTCGAAAATCTTTGACTCACAGCAGAACGGCCATAAGGTGCCCGTGGCAGCAATAGACCCATGGAGACAAGTCTGCTGGAGGACGATGTATTGAATCGGGACGCAATTTGAGTGATCCATCGCCATTAGGTGGCCCTGAACGTTACAATTCAATATCAGTTTTTCGTCCGATTCGAAAATCTTTGACTCACATCAGAACGGCCATAAGGTGCGCGAGGCAGCAATAGACCCATGGAGACAAGTCTGCTGGAGGACGATGTATTTAATCGGGACGCAATTTGAGTGATCCATCGTCATTAGGAGGCCCTGATCGTTACAATTCACTATCAGTTTTTCGTCCGATTCGAAGATCTTTTAGTCACAGCAGAACGGCCATAAGGTGCCCGAGGCAGCAATAGACCCATGGAGGCAAGTCTGCTGGAGGACGATGTATTGAATCGGGAAGCAATTTGAGTGATCGATCGTCATTAGGTGGCCCTGAACGTTACAATTCACTATCAGTATTTCGTCCGATTCGAAAATCTTTGACTCACAGCAGAACGGCCATAAGGTGCCCGAGGCAGCAATAGACCTATGGAGACAAGTCGGCTGGAGGACGATGTATTGAATCGGGAAGCAATTTGATTGATCGATCGTCATTAGTTGGCCCTGAACGTTACAATTCACTATCAGTATTTCGTCCGATTCGAAAATCTTTGACTCACAGCAGAACGGCCATAAGGTGCCCGAGGCAGCAATTGACCCATGGAGACAAGTCTGCTGGAGGACGATGTATTAAATCGCGACGCAATTTGAGTGTTCCATCGTCATTAGGAAGCCCTGAATGTTACAATTAACTATCAGTTTTTCGTCCCATTCGATAATCTAGACTCACGGGAGAACGACCATAAGGTGTCCGAGGCAGCAATAGACCCATGGAGACAAGTCTGCTGGCGGACGATGTATTGAATCAGGACGCAATTTGAGCGATCCATCGTCATTAGGTGGCCCTGAACGTTACAATTCACTATCAGTTTTTCGTCCGATTCGAAAATGTTTTAGTCACAGCAGACCGGCCATAAGGTGCCCGAGGCAGCAATAGACCCATGGAGACAAGTCTGCTGGAGGACGATGTATTTAATCGGGACGCAATATGAGTGTTCCATCGTCATTAGGTGGCCCTGAACGTTACAAGTCACTATCAGTTTTTCGTCCGATTAAATCTTTGACTCACAGCAGAACGGCCATAAGCTGCCCGAGGCAGTAATAGACCCATGGAGACAAGTCTGCTGGAGGACGAGGTATTGAATCGGGACGCAATTTGAGTGTTCCATCGTCATTAGGAGGTCCTGAACGTTACAATTCACTATCAGTTTTTCGTCCGATTCGAAAATCTTTGACTCGCAGCAGAACGGCCATAAGGTGCCCGAGGCTGCATTAGACCCATGGAGACAAGTCTGCTGGATGACGATGTATTGAATCAGGACGCAATTTGAGTGTTCCATCGTCATTACGTGGCCCTGAACGTTACAATTCACTATCAGTTTTTCGTCCGATTCGAAAATCTTTGACTCACAGCAGAACGGACATAAGGTGCCCGAGGCAGCAATAGACCCATGGAGACAAGTCTGCTGGAGGACGATGTATTGAATCGTGACGCAATTTGAGTGATCCATCGTCATAAGGTGGCCCTGAACGTTACAATTCACTATCAGTTTTTCGTCCGATTCGAAAATCTTTGACTCACAGCAGAACGGCCATAAGCTGCCCGAGGCAGTAATAGACCCATGGAGACCAGTCTGCTGGAGGACGAGGTATTGAATCGGGTCGCAATTTGAGTGTTCCATCGTCATTAGGAGGTCCTGAACGTTACAATTCACTATCAGTTTTTCGTCCGATTCGAAAATCTTTGACTCGCAGCAGAACGGCCATAAGGTGCTCGAGGCTGCATTAGACCCATGGAGACAAGTCTGCTGGATGACGATGTATTGAATCAGGACGCAATTTGAGTGTTCCATCGTCATTATGTGGCCCTGAACGTTACAATTCACTATCAGTTTTTCGTCCGATTCGAAAATCTTTGACTCACAGCAGAACGGCACTAAGGTGCCCGAGGCAGCAATAGACCCATGGAGACAAGTCTGCTGGAGGACGATGTATTGAATCGGGACGCAATTTGAGTGATCCATCGTCATTAGGTGGCCCTGAACGTTACAATTCACTATCAGTTTTTCGTCCGATTCGAAAATCTTTGACTCACAGCAGAACGGCCATAAGGTGCCCGTGGCAGCAATAGACCCATGGAGACAAGTCTGCTGGAGGACGATGTATTGAATCGGGACGCAATTTGAGTGATCCATCGCCATTAGGTGGCCCTGAACGTTACAATTCACTATCAGTTTTTCGTCCGATTCGAAAATCTTTGACTCACATCAGAACGGCCATAAGGTGCGCGAGGCAGCAATAGACCCATGGAGACAAGTCTGCTGGAGGACGATGTATTTAATCGGGACGCAATTTGAGTGATCCATCGTCATGAGGAGGCCCTGATCGTTACAATTCACTATCAGTTTTTCGTCCGATTCGAAGATCTTTTAGTCACAGCAGAACTGCCATAAGGTGCCCGAGGCAGCAATAGACCCTTGGAGGCAAGTCTGCTGGAGGACGATGTATTGAATCGGGAAGCAATTTGAGTGATCGATCGTCATTAGGTGGCCCTGAACGTTACAATTCACTATCAGTATTTCGTCCGATTCGAAAATCTTTGACTCACAGCAGAACGGCCATAAGGTGCCCGAGGCAGCAATAGACCTATGGAGACAAGTCGGCTGGAGGACGATGTATTGAATCGGGAAGCAATTTGAGTGATCGATCGTCATTAGTTGGCCCTGAACGTTACAATTCACTATCAGTATTTCGTCCGATTCGAAAATCTTTGACTCACAGCAGAACGGCCATAAGGTGCCCGAGGCAGCAATTGACCCATGGAGACAAGTCTGCTGGAGGACGATGTATTGAATCGGGACGCAATTTGAGTGATCCATCGTCATTAGGTGGCCCTGAACGTTACAATTCACTATCAGTTTTTCGTCCGATTCGAAAATCTTTGACTCACAGCAGAACGGCCATAAGGTGCCCGTGGCAGCAATAGACCCATGGAGACAAGTCTGCTGGAGGACGATGTATTGAATCGGGACGCAATTTGAGTGATCCATCGCCATTAGGTGGCCCTGAACGTTACAATTCACTATCAGTTTTTCGTCCGATTCGAAGATCTTTTAGTCACAGCAGAACGGCCATAAGGTGCGCGAGGCAGCAATAGACCCATGGAGACAAGTCTGCTGGAGGACGATGTATTTAATCGGGACGCAATTTGAGTGATCCATCGTCATTAGGAGGCCCTGATCGTTACAATTCACTATCAGTTTTTCGTCCGATTCGAAGATCTTTTAGTCACAGCAGAACGGCCATAAGGTGCCCGAGGCAGCAATAGACCCATGGAGGCAAGTCTGCTGGAGGACGATGTATTGAATCGGGAAGCAATTTGAGTGATCGATCGTCATTAGGTGGCCCTGAACGTTACAATTCACTATCAGTATTTCGTCCGATTCGAAAATCTTTGACTCACAGCAGAACGGCCATAAGGTGCCCGAGGCAGCAATAGACCTATGGAGACAAGTCGGCTGGAGGACGATGTATTGAATCGGGAAGCAATTTGAGTGATCGATCGTCATTAGTTGGCCCTGAACGTTACAATTCACTATCAGTATTTCGTCCGATTCGAAAATCTTTGACTCACAGCAGAACGGCCATAAGGTGCCCGAGGCAGCAATTGACCCATGGAGACAAGTCTGCTGGAGGACGATGTATTAAATCGCGACGCAATTTGAGTGTTCCATCGTCATTAGGAAGCCCTGAATGTTACAATTAACTATCAGTTTTTCGTCCCATTCGATAATCTAGACTCACGGGAGAACGACCATAAGGTGTCCGAGGCAGCAATAGACCCATGGAGACAAGTCTGCTGGCGGACGATGTATTGAATCAGGACGCAATTTGAGCGATCCATCGTCATTAGGTGGCCCTGAACGTTACAATTCACTATCAGTTTTTCGTCCGATTCGAAAATGTTTTAGTCACAGCAGACCGGCCATAAGGTGCCCGAGGCAGCAATAGACCCATGGAGACAAGTCTGCTGGAGGACGATGTATTTAATCGGGACGCAATATGAGTGTTCCATCGTCATTAGGTGGCCCTGAACGTTACAAGTCACTATCAGTTTTTCGTCCGATTAAATCTTTGACTCACAGCAGAACGGCCATAAGCTGCCCGAGGCAGTAATAGACCCATGGAGACAAGTCTGCTGGAGGACGAGGTATTGAATCGGGACTCAATTTGAGTGATCCATCGTCATTAGGAGGTCCTGAACGTTACAATTCACTATCAGTTTTTCGTCCGATTCGAAAATCTTTGACTCGCAGCAGAACGGCCATAAGGTGCTCGAGGGTGCATTAGACCCATGGAGACAAGTCTGCTGGATGACGATGTATTGAATCAGAACGCAATTTGAGTGTTCCATCGTCATTACGTGGCCCTGAACGTTACAATTCACTATCAGTTTTTCGTCCGATTCGAAAATCTTTGGCTCACAGCAGAACGGCCATAAGGTGCCCGAGGCAGCAATAGACCCATGGAGACAAGTCTGCTGGAGGACGATGTATTGAATCGGGACGCAATTTGAGTGATCCATCGTCATTAGGTGGCCCTGAACGTTACAATTCACTATCAGTTTTTCGTCCGATTCGAAAATCTTTGACTCACAGCAGAACGGCCATAAGGTGCCCGTGGCAGCAATAGACCCATGGAGACAAGTCTGCTGGAGGACGATGTATTGAATCGGGACGCAATTTGAGTGATCCATCGCCATTAGGTGGCCCTGAACGTTACAATTCAATATCAGTTTTTCGTCCGATTCGAAAATCTTTGACTCACATCAGAACGGCCATAAGGTGCGCGAGGCAGCAATAGACCCATGGAGACAAGTCTGCTGGAGGACGATGTATTTAATCGGGACGCAATTTGAGTGATCCATCGTCATTAGGAGGCCCTGATCGTTACAATTCACTATCAGTTTTTCGTCCGATTCGAAGATCTTTTAGTCACAGCAGAACGGCCATAAGGTGCCCGAGGCAGCAATAGACCCATGGAGGCAAGTCTGCTGGAGGACGATGTATTGAATCGGGAAGCAATTTGAGTGATCGATCGTCATTAGGTGGCCCTGAACGTTACAATTCACTATCAGTATTTCGTCCGATTCGAAAATCTTTGACTCACAGCAGAACGGCCATAAGGTGCCCGAGGCAGCAATAGACCTATGGAGACAAGTCGGCTGGAGGACGATGTATTGAATCGGGAAGCAATTTGAGTGATCGATCGTCATTAGTTGGCCCTGAACGTTACAATTCACTATCAGTATTTCGTCCGATTCGAAAATCTTTGACTCACAGCAGAACGGCCATAAGGTGCCCGAGGCAGCAATTGACCCATGGAGACAAGTCTGCTGGAGGACGATGTATTAAATCGCGACGCAATTTGAGTGTTCCATCGTCATTAGGAAGCCCTGAATGTTACAATTAACTATCAGTTTTTCGTCCCATTCGATAATCTAGACTCACGGGAGAACGACCATAAGGTGTCCGAGGCAGCAATAGACCCATGGAGACAAGTCTGCTGGCGGACGATGTATTGAATCAGGACGCAATTTGAGCGATCCATCGTCATTAGGTGGCCCTGAACGTTACAATTCACTATCAGTTTTTCGTCCGATTCGAAAATGTTTTAGTCACAGCAGACCGGCCATAAGGTGCCCGAGGCAGCAATAGACCCATGGAGACAAGTCTGCTGGAGGACGATGTATTTAATCGGGACGCAATATGAGTGTTCCATCGTCATTAGGTGGCCCTGAACGTTACAAGTCACTATCAGTTTTTCGTCCGATTAAATCTTTGACTCACAGCAGAACGGCCATAAGCTGCCCGAGGCAGTAATAGACCCATGGAGACAAGTCTGCTGGAGGACGAGGTATTGAATCGGGACGCAATTTGAGTGTTCCATCGTCATTAGGAGGTCCTGAACGTTACAATTCACTATCAGTTTTTCGTCCGATTCGAAAATCTTTGACTCGCAGCAGAACGGCCATAAGGTGCCCGAGGCTGCATTAGACCCATGGAGACAAGTCTGCTGGATGACGATGTATTGAATCAGGACGCAATTTGAGTGTTCCATCGTCATTACGTGGCCCTGAACGTTACAATTCACTATCAGTTTTTCGTCCGATTCGAAAATCTTTGACTCACAGCAGAACGGACATAAGGTGCCCGAGGCAGCAATAGACCCATGGAGACAAGTCTGCTGGAGGACGATGTATTGAATCGGGACGCAATTTGAGTGATCCATCGTCATTAGGTGGCCCTGAACGTTACAATTCACTATCAGTTTTTCGTCCGATTCGAAAATCTTTGACTCACAGCAGAACGGCCATAAGCTGCCCGAGGCAGTAATAGACCCATGGAGACCAGTCTGCTGGAGGACGAGGTATTGAATCGGGACGCAATTTGAGTGTTCCATCGTCATTAGGAGGTCCTGAACGTTACAATTCACTATCAGTTTTTCGTCCGATTCGAAAATCTTTGACTCGCAGCAGAACGGCCATAAGGTGCTCGAGGCTGCATTAGACCCATGGAGACAAGTCTGCTGGATGACGATGTATTGAATCAGGACGCAATTTGAGTGTTCCATCGTCATTATGTGGCCCTGAACGTTACAATTCACTATCAGTTTTTCGTCCGATTCGAAAATCTTTGACTCACAGCAGAACGGCACTAAGGTGCCCGAGGCAGCAATAGACCCATGGAGACAAGTCTGCTGGAGGACGATGTATTGAATCGGGACGCAATTTGAGTGATCCATCGTCATTAGGTGGCCCTGAACGTTACAATTCACTATCAGTTTTTCGTCCGATTCGAAAATCTTTGACTCACAGCAGAACGGCCATAAGGTGCCCGTGGCAGCAATAGACCCATGGAGACAAGTCTGCTGGAGGACGATGTATTGAATCGGGACGCAATTTGAGTGATCCATCGCCATTAGGTGGCCCTGAACGTTACAATTCACTATCAGTTTTTCGTCCGATTCGAAAATCTTTGACTCACATCAGAACGGCCATAAGGTGCGCGAGGCAGCAATAGACCCATGGAGACAAGTCTGCTGGAGGACGATGTATTTAATCGGGACGCAATTTGAGTGATCCATCGTCATGAGGAGGCCCTG